>NC_056750.1:473021327-473145805 GCF_019279795.1 Protopterus annectens
GGAGAACCTCTTGCTGTGAGGCAACAATGCAACCGCTGTACCACCGCGGAAGTAGCATCAATGAAAAGTACAGTATGTTACAAAATTATTTTCTAGCCTGTACATTTGGGCAACGTCTTATTTTGTCCTTGTTAGACCACATCTAATGGTAATTGGCAAAGGCATGATGAAGAGACCTCTCAACTGTCCCTGTTTTAGAGGTATGCTCTTAATTTCAGTCCCAATTTACCCCTGTACATGATGTACCTATTTTGGGGAGGTATGCCCCTATTTTTAGACTCGATTTTCCCCTTCACACAATTTTCTGAATCCTCCTCATCACATAAGCTGTCTAGTGCAAACAAAACCTCAATACATGACCAACATTACCCTTTTTCCGAAGCAAAAATAAATGACCTTGTACAACTGGATGTATCTACTTTTCAGGGCTCTCTGTTCCTATTTTCAATGTCTGCAGTTTAAGGGGTATGATGCAGAAATGCTTATCAGAACAATAACATGTCTGCATTAAAGCATAGTTCAACAGTGCCCTGTATACAGACTAGAATGAAGCATGTATTTCCTGTAGCATTGCATTACTAAATAAAAAAGTAATGCCTTATCTATCAAGGGTTCTTAATTTCTCATTAGTTTACCTTGATCTGTCTGAAGCATTCCATATCTAACTGCAGATCAGTGAAGAAACCTGCACCTTGATTTTACTATTTGTAGCTTTGTTATGACGGAGTGATTTACAGTGGATGTTATAAAAGCATAGATGGGATGTGGGATAAAGAGCAAGTCTAGTGGATTACCATTGTGCAAATAAGTTCCATTAGACTAAAAGGATCACCGGCAGAGCTTGATGCTAAGATATCTTATATCTTCACTTAAAAATCAAGTGTTTTAAAGAAAAAGTTTAAGTATGCCCTCCCCCCAACATGGCTATCATTCTAGACATCCGACTGCAAATGTTAGAGGTACTGTAGGGAAAAGTTTCAAGATATGACTTCATCTGCCTGACACCCTTTTTTTTCTTCTTAGAAATGAATGCATCCTACCAGAGCTCTAGCAAAGCTGGTGTTGATGTAGCAGTTGTTGTGTTAACTGCCTTAGAGTGCTCTGCAGTGTAGTTTCTGTGAACTTTCCTGGCAGAAATACACAAGACCCTCCTGTTTCCTTCTGTCTCCTATGGGGTTATGATGCTCTTTGGCTTTTACTGGCCTTCCTTTCTTTGGTAATATTCTGGGGGGGCTGATATTTGTATTAAACATCTGTATGCAGTTATCAGACTTTTATAATTTTGTTGTCCCACCCCTAGTCTTCTTTTAGTTCCCAGGATCAGTACTTTTTCTTTTACAGCACTGATATACTATTGTTTCATCATTCTTGTTGGAGATAAACATTTGGGATTTCTGTGTCTGCAAAAGTGGGTTATCTTGGATATTACCTCACTGTCATTCTAATAGATAAAATTTCAGTCATACACATATGCCCATCTAGCCAGGCATCCAGGGATGTTTATATCCTTGGATCATGCTGGTCTTTTTCTCATACCAGGGATGCCAGGAGGATGACTGGTAGAAAGAGGAGCACAGCCCATTCCAGCTTTGTGTGTGTGTGTGTGTGTGTGTGTGTGTGTGTGTAAGGAAGACATCTCCCCAAACCAGTGTGGTTGAGATGTGATCCCTGGTTAGCTCAGTAGTTGCTGCCAAATGTATGTAGTTTTGTTAATCCCTAATTCCTTTTTGCTACATTCAGTAGTCAATATGTTGGCCTCAACAGATGGCCTCAAGAATCTTTCGAGAAGTTTTGTATTATTCTAATAACTTATTGATTGTTCTTAATATTGTGATCTTTTGGCTGTGTTCTTGGAGTTTCTGAGGCTGGAAAAAAATCACAAGAGGAAACAAAACTTACCAAAAATTGTGTCTGTGGTTGACAATTCCCACCAAAGTGCTTCCACCTACAGTGACTGTTCTTCAAGCAGAGAACCAACTCTCTTATCCTTATCCTCCTGCAAAGTATGTCCTTACTTTAAAGGTGGGGGGCAAAACATAGTACTTAAAATTTGAAAAACTTCTTGAAGAAACAAAAGCTCCCCACCTTAAGCCAGTGAACACCTGCCATCTTAATGTCTTTGCTGGAGGAATCTTCGACTGGGGCATGTAAAACTTAAAGCTAGGTAGCCCCGAAAGGTAGATAAATGAAGAAAGTTAGTCTGCAGAGAAGCAAGCAGCATGTATGACATCACAGAAGACCCATCATTCCTGCAGAGGCTTGATATTCCATCTCTGAGGGAGATGCCATCTGGTAAGCCCCCACCTCTCATACCTATTGCATGACATTTTTGAAGCTTGTTTGAAAGCCGACAGTGGGGTTAACATTAACTGGTTTGTGCTAGACCTCACCAGAAGTTGTAGATGTGGCATAGCCAGATGTTAGTCCCCATGCAGCCAGTCCTGGTTAGAGTATGGTGGAAGTTCCTTCTCTGCTACATAGCCCTTCTACTTGTATGAAGCAGTACTTTGTTCCAAAGCACCCAGGCACTATTTCTGAACTTAAGAGTTTTAAACCATCAGACCTTGCATCCTTGGTTAGCACAGAACAGAAGTCTGCCCTTCCATCCCACCTTAGTTACATATACCAACGCCACAGTTTTGCAATCTTAGAGAAAAAAAAACTTTTAATTAGGGCAGGTACACACCATGGAAGCTGCCTAACCATGATTCTGTATGCAATCAGGGAGTCTGACATTAGGAACCTTTACTTGATGAACTAATACTTTGCCCACTTTGTACTTGACTAAGGGAAGAGAAGCAATTCTTATGGAATTGTGTACATGTGTAGGAGGAATGGCTGAGTGATCACAAGCTGTGTGTCCATATTGGCACAATGGACTGCCTTCTGCTAATGCACCTCACTCTGAACTGTGATGCAGCAGTTTCTTCTGAGATGCTTGGCAGATAATGCTACCAAAATTCATCTAGAGGCATACCATTGCTTGTACTATGTAACTCATTTGATTATCTTCTACATGTAGGCTGTCTCCTTGACGAATGATAGCACATCACTTTCATTACCTGACTTAGTTATGTTACCTGCCTGACCGTGCACTTGTCTCTAAACCATAAACTGGCCTCTTCCCTTGCATCTGTAAGTGTGCTCAACCCAATAGCATTATGAGAAACAACCACACAGAAACCCAAGTTAAAAAACAGAAGTTGCAGAATGACACAGAATGTAAGCAGAATGTTTATATGCACATGTCTGTGTTTTACTCTGTGTTATAGGTCTGAGCCAGCATGTAAAGTGCTCAACTGCATCGACTTTTTGTATGAGAGCTGTGTCGGAGTTCCACCCCCACCCATCATCACATATTTAAAACTTGAAAATTAATATACAGAAACGGAACAATTCCATATTTTCTTGTTTGATACATGTGTACATCTTTTTTTTTACAGGATGGCAACTTGGAAAACAGATAAAATAAAAGCACCAAACGCTAACTGTAAAAAAATTAACTTTTTTTTTTTTTTTTTAGAAAACTGGCATAAGTAGTATGTCATGATTGAATTAATTCTAAATTCTCACTCCCACACTTAACTATCAACTTTAAACAGAGAACTGAGAGGTAATCACAGCACCAGGAAAAGGAAATAATGTTTTCTTCACAGCTGAAATTCTAGTTTTTGCAGGACCACTTTTTGAACCTACAAAATCTAACTTGGTATTGAATTTCCTTCCCACGGTTACCAATTACAATTGCATAATGCATTTGTTGTTTAGAAGTGAGATGAATACTCGTATAGCAGTCAGATATCAAGATTCTTTCTAACAAACAGTCACTCCTGAGGGTTCAATAAACTCTGTGCAGGCTTTGCGTGAAGCATACATGGAGTTTACATATTTGCATGGTGAGCAACAATGCAACTTACATATTCATGCTGTGCACTGTGTTTAAATGTAAATAAATGTGGTTTCCTGGCCAGCAACAGTGTTGCTGGCCAGGAAACCACATAAAGTAACACAGATAGCAGCAGACATATAGACTTTTTTATCCTCGGGCAAACTAGGTCTGCGAGATTATGCGGAATGCCACATTGATTACCAGGGTTAATAATGTAGCAATGTAAATAGTCTAAACACAGAGTATTGTGGAATCCCATTTCAGGCATGCTGAACAAAAGTTGCGTAAATGATCTCTAACGGTACATGGACTGCCATTTAAAATAAACAGTCAGGGGAAGTGTGTGTATTGAATAGGGGCACACAGATGAATTGTACAAATGAACACAGGGAGAGAGGACAGGCGAAACATATTAATGTACAGCAGATGAGGGCATGTAACTGAAGTATGAAACAAACTATGCTTTGTTCTGCAACTGTTTGGCTTTTTGGGCATCTAAATGAAGACAGTTGTAGCAGGAACACTAATCGCATATCGGCATGATACAATACGGACTGCACATGCCTTTGTGATATAAGCATCTTGACATGAACAATGGAGAAGACATCTATCAGGGGTGTTACATACAGTACGGGTTAGGTACATATTGTGAAGTTGTGCAAAATGAGTTGCCTGAATGAATGTAATGTCAGCAGAGGTCTCCAACAAGTGGGACACAGTTACAGGCTCATGGACTACAGTAAACAGAAGCACAGACTGTCGTAGACAGCACCAGAATAATAGCACCAGTAATCCCAAGTCTCTGTCATAACATATGTGATTGTGAGTGATCATAGATGGCTCTGCAAGAACACATGTACAACTATTATGAGATATCAGCAATTTATGAGGGTAATCAAGCACACTTTCTTGACACTATAATGTCTACTCAAGGTGTTAGGAGGGACACTGCTGTACCTGTATATGACATTATGATCAATACAGGCTAATTGACAGGTGTGCATGGCATATGTATGACATAATCCACACTGTGCCAAATGTAACCCATGCCATCAATATTGTCACACAGCTATGTATGTACTGTGTGCATCACTGGAACAGGTAGCACACATGCATCTGACATAGCACCTTGAGAGGGGTTCTGAATCATCAGACAATGTTTATGCAACAAAAAGAATACCTAGGTATGGCCAACAAGATGTGTGGGAGCTCACTTTCCAAAGGTGTTACATGCATTCCTGGAAGATGTCAAGTAGGGAGGTACATGAAAAATGGTGTATTGTACTCTGTTATTGATGCAATGAAGGCAGTGAACTGTGGAAGTATTATGGTCTTTGATGTGGATGTTCTGCACATACTCGGAAGTTGTGTTACATACAAGGGAGTAGTCACCACTGTGGGCACATGCTGGTGGATGCTCCACATACCATCTAGTACACAGGTCACATACCACTCGGTTTGCTTATAGGATGTGGTGTCTACATTATCATTGGGTTGTGCATTTGTTTTCATAACGTACCTATCTGTACTATATGAAAAGATGCTTGACTGAACTGTCAGATTGTATCCCAGGCAGGTATGACTATAGCCCTTAGCAGCATTCTACCTTCGCCCAGGATGCCACAATATAAACAAAATTGATGGACTTCAACAATTGGCTTCTGGTGTCAATCCAGGGGGGATCCAGTATCTCTCAGCCTATAAGCTATTTTCACTGTTATTTGTTGGTGCTGTTGCAGTGCAATCTGTTTTGTTTGTTCTGTTTTCTTCTGCCAAGTAGTGTTAAAATAACTGACTTGTTAGGTGTTTAAACATTTCTTTAGAGTCTCCTTGCTGATTATCTGCTGTTTTAAATGTTTTGTAGTGTCTCGCTGCTATTTTCTGCCATGTTAAACATTCTCTAATGGTTCCCGCCAAAATTAGGGTAGCTAGTAGCTGTAGTATAGTCCAGATACAGATTTGCTGCATCTGGATCGGTTTCTAGTGGCTGTTTGTTCTGAGCTCATTTTCCAGGCCATCTTGGATTGGAAGGGGCCTTTCTCCACTGTAGTGAGAGGACTGTGCTGATTGGAACCTGTCTGGTGAAGGGTGCTTGGTCAAAGGCTCGGAGTTATGCTGACCAAAAAAAAAAAAGAAAAGGAAATCAGCAAGAGACAACAAAACACAAACAAGGAAAGAAAACAACCACCATGTAGGACTAAAAACCATGACAAAAAACAGTTCAGCCAAAGAAAAAGGATGAAGGATAATCACAATGAAACCAGACAAAGCCCTACATAATTGAAAAGATGCAGAAGAAGCCCTAACAAGAAAACCCCTAACAAAGAAGAAACAACCTAACAAAGAAAATGAACCCCAGACAGAACTACAGGACTAAACAGCCTAGAAAATACAACTTATTGCTAATATCCAAACATTAAACCCTAAAACAAAAGGACAAAAGCAAGAAAAAAAAATGCTACGACAAATGCATAAAGTCCTGTAATACTGTAAACAGCAAAAAGAAAATAGTCACAGGATTAAAAAATGCTGGGGAAATACATAAGAAAGGAGTGCAGTATCTATAAAACATACCCCAGTCAAGCAAAACAGGATATAAACACCTAAAACAAGAACAGCACTGATATTAAAAATAAAAGGGCAAAAAAAAAACTCTCTCACAAAAAGAAATACCTCCTGTAATGCAAGAAGAATAATAAAAGGGTTGGCAAACAAGTTGGGCAAGGTCAACCCCCTCCCACCCCTTGTCCTACAACCACATCCTCAACTGAGGAAATAGAGGGCACAGATAGAACCTTCCCAGCAAAAACCTCCCCACAATGAGCAGCCTAAAGAAGTGTCAGAGCAGATACCAATAGAAAATCTGCCCGAGCAACTGCTGGGGTCCAGGCACAACCATAATTCCCATAGAAATATTTATCAAGTGTAATGGGAAATAAATGGGGCACTGAGTAGTTATGCTGAACATCCTCCCAAAAGCCAGACAACCTATTACAATGAAGAAAAATATGCAGTTTCCAAAGTTCCACAACTAGCATGCGGACATGACTGGGTTCTCACTGAATGAAAAATATACAAAGAGCTCACTGGCAACTTATCAAGGGAACAACAGCGCAGAAAATCACTCCAGTGGTGGAAGGAGGCATAACGCTGACTCAACACCTGCAACCTCCCAGAGGAATAGTCCCGATACCCGTTAATGGCATAGAAATGGGTCAAAAGAGAGAAATACCACCATTGCCTAGAAGAAGAAAGGGCACCCAAGGTAATATGCCACCCAAGCCACAAGACTGGACTTTCTGCAGCTCCCCAGATGGGACTCTTCTTGCATGCTTCCCAGCCAAGCAAGTCTGCCAAAACTGGACAGACAAAGCCAGGAGCAAATGACCAAGCAAAGAAAGATCAGCAGCCTGCAAATGCCACAAAACAGAAAAAAAAATATGCAGAAGAAGAACAGGGTAGAGCAGCGCAATACCACCTGGAGCAGGAGGAGAATACAAAATACCCCGTTGTACAATCGTATAAGAGGTCCCCCAAAAGAAATGAAAAACTTCGGACAAAAGATGGGTAGACAAAGAATGGGGAAACAAACTGAACAAACATATACCAAAGTGCCCAACAAAGCACCATTCAACAAATATACTTTCTTGTGAAAAGAGCGTGAAAAGAAGCAGCAAAAAAAATAATCACTGGAAAGCCTTATCAAGATGATGTTTACAAGACTTCAGCATGTAAGGAGTACCAAAAGGCACACCTTAAATGGAGAGGCCTGCAGAAGAAAAAGAAACCTCCCCCTACATTAGGGACTACACCAAAACCACCTGATTTAGCAAGGTTAAGAGAGAGACCCACCAAGGAAAAAACAAAAGAAAAATACTGCATGTAACTCAGCAAAACAGCAGAAGACTCTGCAAGCACCATCACATCATCTGCGTAGGACAACCAAAACACTAGAACCGGAAAAAGAAGATAAAGAAAAATGGGCCCACACCTTAAAAAGCACTGCACCCACCACCAAGGCAAAGATATAGCTGCTTAAAGGGTAGTCCTGATGCACACCATTATTCATAGCAACCTCTGCACCCAACCAGCCATTCACCACAGGAACAGTAACCGAAGAACAATAAATAGAGAAAATGCACCTAAGAAAAACAGAGCCAAATCCATGGGCTTTCAAAATGTCTAACAAGGTCCTGTAGCTAACATTATCAAATGCCTTGGTAAGGTCACAAGAAAGCACCAAAGCAGGAGGAGGAGAGTGAATGTATGAAGTAGCAGACTTCAGCAGAAACGACAAATCCTGCATAGGCCTGCCTGAAATACCATAGACCCCGGAAAATGCATCATAGAATGAAGACACAACTGTAAACCTTTACAAAACAACTTGTAAATTAGTGTTGCAGATGGAAATAGGACATCAGCTGGATAAGACCCTGTGATCATCCTTCCTTCCGGAGAAGCTTAAGGGCAATGTGCAAAAGTCAGGATGGGAAAAAAGCATTCAAAAACCACACATTAAACAACGGAACAGATACTGACAACTGATCATCAGAAAGAGAGCGGTAAAAATTATATATGAAAGCCCATTCCACCCTGGGGCAGAATCAACCTTATAAGAAGGAATGGCCTGATGAATCTCAAACAAGGTACTAGGTGCATCAAGAGCAGCACTAAAAGCAGCTGGCATCACCAGAATGGACCCTGATTCAGCATAAGAAACCTTACTACTATATAAGGAACACAAATAAGAATTAACTTCGTGCAAAATACCTTCCTTAGTAACATCACCAGAAGAAGTTAGTAAACTATCAAAAAAGGTCTCTGTCCTGAGCATACACTTGTCCACATAAGGAAGAAATTCCTCACCCCTACCCTTAAAGGAGTGAGCCAAGTTCCAAAGAACTTCCTTGACCCAAGTGATATCATGCAAATACAGCTCACGAACATGCTGAAGAGCACTAGCATGGTCCTGATGCACAACAGACTGAACATCACCATACAAGGCATCAGAAGACTGCTTAAACTAAACACAGTAAGACTGACCAAACCAGTTATAATGAGCAACAGACTTCTCCTTTAAGGCCAACCACCATGAGGACAGAGAAGGAAAGAAAGTCAACAGAGTGAAATCATCCATAATTCAGAAACAACCTCCTGCCAAGCAGGGACAAAAATCCAGGGAGTAGTATATCTAGGCAGTTACCCTTAGATATAGCAGAGGAAAAACCAAAGGAAAATGACAATGAATGGTGGTCAGTAAAGGGTATAAAAGACAAAGAAGAAACTATAGCAAAGGTGGCAGGACAAAAACAATAATCAGTACGGGTGCATGCAGTACCTGAAAGTAAGTAAAAGCATCAGGGCTGCACACAGTAAGGGAGGCCAGGTGTATAAAATGTCCTTGCAACAATGAACACTAGAGTCTTGCCTAGATCTAGAATCCCATGGTATAACATGACAATTAGTCTCCCCCCCAAAAAAATGGGACTGTCAATAAGAAAATATAAGAGCTGAAACAATAAACGGCATTCAGCTACAGAAATAATGGCAATAAACAATAATAAAATGTATGAAAGAATGCCTACACAGTAAATCCACCACCAGTGCCCTACCAGGTAAAACATGAATAATATCACTAACTACCATCACAGACTTATGATACAGAACCACAATGCCAGACCAGCAATCAGTCCCCAAAGACCAACCCTCCCAAAATTTCCCATTGCAAACAAGAAGCAGAAGACATTATGACCACATCTAGCAAACAAGATCAGAAGAAAGGGGCGTAACCCAAGAATGCACAGTCAAATGCCTAGATAGACACTATACCATTTATATTACAAAAAAAAAAAAACAGACAGGTAAGCCATTAGTGACTAAAGAATCATCATCATCCAAAGCCCTTTTAGTGTGTTTTAAGCCTTAAAGACCCCATTTGAAACCTGAAATATCTGACTTGGATTCTGGCAGATCAGAACTAACATCTGCCACACAACCAACACCCCTCTGAGGAGCCCAACACGTTAGTACTGGCATTAGTAGAAGCAGCAGCAGACACCCATGCAACCTCCTATTGGAGGCGAACATTTCAGTCCCCGTAGGAACAACATGAATAATAGCTGAAAGGAGAATCCCAGTGGAAAGGCCAGTAACTACAGGGCCTGTTGAGCTAATAGGCAAAAACCCACCTCCGAATCCCCAGAAGGAGTTAATGGAACTGAAGCTGGTGAAGAAGGAGGTGGTGGGTCAGGAATGAGATCCACAGCCTGCTGCAAAGAATCATCAGCAGGCACAACACTAGAAGCTGGCTCAGACACAGTAACAGGCAAAACAGTAGAGGCCTCAGCTGAAGTAGAGGCTGCAGGGGGCACAGCAGAACAACCAGAGTCCCAATATGAACATAAACACAAATGACACGACTAGGGACAAGCCCTAGCAAAATGTTCATAATGAATACATGTCTTAGAAGGACATGCAGACACCAAATGTGAGAAGTCACCGCAAAAGAAGCATGATTTAGGCTGTCCTCCATATCTCAAAATATGCCTCTGACCAGCCAGTAAACAAACAGCAGGAAAATGAGAAACTCCAGTATCTAGTAGATGTAAGGCCACCCAGGTCTCCCAGGCCCTATCCCAAATGCCACCAGCATCAGTATCAAAAGACTTTTTCATAGAAAAAACATCTGCACAATGTAAGAGCAAAAACTATCTAACATAGCCTCAGTAACATAAATAGAGCGAAAATACAAAATTTTACACTTATAATTAATATCTACTTCAGACAACACATAGTCAGACCAAGGCTTCTGAGAATTATGCTTAGAAAAACTGGCAACAAAAGCAGAAGCAGCCTCTTGAGTTTCAAAATAAACATTGGCAAAAGCATCCCTCCCCAATCAATAATAGCACTCAAAAACTGAACTGAAACAGACAAAGGCTTTAACAAAGAATGCCAGGTAAATGTACATGATAAAGGCTGAAGATTTCAAATGCACCAAATGTTTAGAAATAATCCTTGCCTGTCCATTAGACCCAAGTTGACTGTCAGAAGCAGAAACTGCCATTTTTCCACAGCAGCATAGGATTTAGCTTTAGAAACAAGTGTGCGGCAGCAGAAGCTACAGCACTAGTAGAATTAGCCGACTTCTCCACTGGGGGAGCTAAAATAGCAGACACTTGTGTCTTTTGGCTTTTCCCGGATAGGGGTCGCCACAGCGGAACTCCGGTCCGCTAATGATTGGTAGTTGATTTTTACGTGCCGAGTTAACAGCCCTGACGCACAACCTTCCACGAAGGTACGCCCATTCACGCATGTCTCCACGCAGAAGACGCTCTAGCTGAGAATCGAACCAGACAGTGTCTTACTGTGAGGCGACAACATTGAAACAGTAGAAGTTTGAGAACAATCCTGTAGATGTTCTTCATGTTTCACTGTTGCAGTCATCACACTTCGGTTATCCCTGCCAGGGTAGCCCTCGGCCGGCCCGAATACCAGAGGCTTAGTATTTCTGCGTCGGTTGCTGTTGCTTCAGGACTGACATCAGGTCATCAGTATAAAGTAAGGCAGCCAATGCCATTACATCAGTCTTGACATGGAGCCCAAAACAGAAGCAGTTCGCACAAGTGCCGGTCGGCCGCTCTCTGAGTTTCGTCTACCGAATTGAAGCCAAAGTCTTCTAAAGCTAAGTACCCTGTTGGGGATCCTTTTTTCTTGCACTAACTGATATCAGAAAAAGTTAACAATTGTCTCGCCTGTGGAAAGCAAATACCACACCGAGACTTTCATTCTTACTGTCACTTGCTTAGGCCCAGACCATGACGTCCCCCTCTATTGCTTTTGTGCTTTGTTCAACGCCAGAACTATCCATTGTCAGGCCCTAATTGTAGCTAGATATTTTTGCTTACAGTCCTTGAACTTTGATATGGCTTCGGTAAGCCATCCGACAGCAGATCTTCCGAAAAAATGTAAAGATAAAGACAGAGACAGACCGCACAGGTCCAAACTTACCGACGACATTCCCATTAAGCTAGTCGTCATTTCTCTGGTCCTCAGTGAGGAGCTTTCGCAGCCCATGATGCCCACTTCTGTGGATTCGCAGGCCGCTGCCGAGACCCTTTCTGAGTCTGGTATGCCACAGAACTCTTCTTTGATTAAGGATCCTGCAGTCATCTCTACCTTGGATGGGTCTGGAGCCGCTGAGCAGGCACCGGCTTCTGAGGAAGTCCTTTGCGCTACCAGTTCTCAGCACAAACCGTCGTCTTTCATGACTACTGTTCTTTCAAAATGACCGGGTTTCTTAGGCCCAGGGTATGAACCACACCCAAGAAACCGACGACCCAATCTCAGGCACCTGCTTCCTTGCTTCAGTCTCAAATACTTATTTTTTATTTTATTTTTTTATTTTATTTTATATTTGTTGACCGGGCTAGTCTAGCTGGATACATATCCATTTTCAGCAGAGGCCCGGGGAGAAAAGCTCCATGCACAAATACATTAAGGCATTAAAAACTTAGAAAAAATGACTATCTTAAATTATACAGCATAATATGTAAAGAAAGTAAATTTTGTGAATACTGTACAGAGACATTAGAGTAGATTTTGGAGATAAACATGTCTTAATTCAATAGAGGGGTTACAAATATAATCAGGCAACAGTTAAACATAGTAATTAAGCATCAACATTCATTTGAGAGAAAAAATAAAAACCAATAAGTAAGAAAAAGAAAAATAGAGACCAGGAATAAATGCAGGTAAGAAGGGGTTAGTAGTTGATAGTCAATGACTTTCAAGGTGGGGTATTTGTTATAAAGCATGAGATGAGTGGGGGGAGAAAAAGTGAAGAGTATTTTTCAATCAGGCTTTGAGCAGGGACAAAGCCATTGTCTTTTTAGGTAATGTTTGAGGTGTTTCTTAAAGAGTTGTGTAGATGAGAGAGAAGTGAGTGTATTTGGAAGCTTATTCCAGATTCTACCAACAACATTGGAAAAGAGTGAATCTCCTGCTTTGTTGTTAGATATATTGTTGGCAATCTGTAACTTATTAGCTGAGCGTAGTGTTGTAAGATTTTTGTATGGGGAGATCAGATTAGATAGGATAGGGGTGTTGGTGGGGTGGTGCAGAATTTTTTGTGCAATCAGCAGTTGATTGTATTGTAGTTGGTTTTGTAGTTCTAACCAACTGAGTTGTTGAAGGTTGAGACAGTGGTGGGTTCTATAAGGGGAGCCAGTGGCAAATCTAGTAATATTATTGTAGCTAGTTTCCAGTTTGGAAAGGTTAAGCTTAGATAGATTGGTATAAATGGCAGAAGCATAGAACAGGGTAGAAGTAAGCTGAGTCTGGGCAATAGATTTCCTAGCTAGTGGGGTAAGGAAGGGTTTTATTCTATACAGGGAGCCTAGTTTTTTATTGATGGTTTTTATAGTATTGTTAACATGGACATCGAAGCTGAGGTTATGGTCAATAGTTATGCCGAGGAGACGAGCAGTACAGTCAGGGGAAATACAAGTACCATTGTCAGAGGTAATGGTAAAGTGGATATGTGGGGAAGAGCTTATCATGCTTATCAGGGGAAGCCAAGCTACCCCTTCCAAAAGGAAAAGAGATCTGTCCCCTGTAGTTTTATCTGAGCAAGAGTCTGATGACTCTGATGCATCTGAATATGAAGACACACAACCCCTCTCTACTTATGAGGATTCTGATGCAGACAATTCCATTCCTTGAGCCTCTCCCCCAGAGGATTTTTCCTTTGGGGATACCCTTCATACATTAAGGGAGCATTTCCAACAGGAGAGTCAGGACTACCCTCAGTCAAAAAAGAGACTCACAGAATTCTTAGATCTTCCACAGCACAGACCCTTGGGCATCCCCCAGTCCTGTATGTTGTGGAGGATGTTTTCCTGTAATCCAGTTTGACTCCTCTCCCTCCTGCACCCAGAAAACCAGACAGGTACTACAGAGTCCCTGACTCTCACAAATTTCTTTTTAAAAATCCTACTGCTGACCCTGAGGTAATTTCTCAAGGGCCTAAAGGAATTAAAGCAACCTCTAAGAATCCAACCCCCTCAGATAGCGATTCCAGAGTGCTAGACAGATGGGGTAAAAAAGTATACACCTCAGCTACTCTTGCTATCAGAGCATTAAGTTGTCAGTTCCATGAGCTAAAATTTCAGCAACATACCCTGGAACTCCTCAAACAAAAAATGTCTTCCTTTCCTGGTTGTGCAGAATCTAAAGAGTTACAAGAATTAATGCATTCTGCAAGTCATGTAAGTAAAGACACCTTGCACTGTTGTTTTGATGCCGTAGAAGCTTCTTGCAGGGTAGCAGTCACTGGATCTGTCCTTAGAAGGCATGCATGGCTTAAGGAACAGCTCTTGCCAGACCGTGTTAAATCTAAATTGTTGGATGCCCCCTTGCACAAAGACTTGGCACTAAGGCAGAAGAGGTCTTAAAAAAGATGAAGGAAAAGCAAAATCTGTGCAGACAGTTAAGGATTTCTTACAGGTCCAGCCACCCAGGTTCAGCAGGCATTGTCCCACCAAGCACTGGTCCTTTCCTGGTCCCACCAGTTCAGCCCAGACCCTGGGGAACCAGACCCCCCCAGACAGCAGCCATAGGGAATGCAGAGATCTAAGCAGTGGACTACCTCCACTTCAAAACCAGGGAGTTCTAAGCCACCGCCTTATAGTAAGAACTCACAATGACTCACCTCCCTTACCCCCTCTCTCTGCCCACCTTCCTTGCACCTAGGAGGAAAACTTTCCTTTCACGCAAGCACCAGGGCCACCATTACCAAGGACCACTGGGTTCTCAACATAGTATTCCAGGGATACAAATTTTCTTTCCACACCCTTCTAACTCCAAAAGGGTTCCCAGATCAACCTCCAAATCAGTGGGCAGAGGTGCAAAAGCAAGTCCTTTCACTGCTCTTTATGAGGGCAGTATAGAGCATGTTCCTGCAGAACAGAAAGGCCAAGGTTTCTACTCCAGACTTTTACTGTTACCCAGAAATGAGGGCACCTGGTGCCCCATCCTCTATCTATCCATTCTAAACACCTTCCTGGTGATCCCAAAATTCAAAATCCTCACCCTCCAGCAGCTGCTACCCATACTCTTCAAGAATGCTTGGCTAGCCACCCTAGACCTGAAAGAGGCCTACCTCCACATTCCTATCTGGGAATCATGCAGGAAATATCTCCGTTTCAGGGCAGGATCTCAGCACTTTCAGTTCTCTGTGCTTCATTTTCATTTATCTACTGCTCCCAGAGTTTTCACAAAATGTCTGGCTCCAGCCATTGCCTTTTGCAGACAAAGGAATATCGAGATTTACCCTTACATGGGCAACTGCCTAATTCAGGCAGACAGCCAGGAAAAGCTGCTCAAGCACCTGGCCTTTGTAAAGTCGCTACTAACCTCCCTAGGGTACACAATCAATGAAAAGAAATCCAAACCAGTACCCACCAAAGGATTATATTCCTGGGAGCAAGCCTGGACACAGCATCCCAGATGGCATTCCGTACACCAGAAAAGCAAACTTTCCTGACAGCCTACTTCTCTCAACTAGTCACCAGACCCCAGCTATCTGCAAGGAAAATCCAGAAAGCTCTGGGGTTCATGGCATCTTGCATTCTACTCATTCCATATGCCAGACTGCATATGAGAAAACTTCAATGGTACCTAAAAAGCCTTTCGTGCCAACACTGTCAAGACCTGGAGACTCTTATACCTATAATACCTTGCCTCAGAAATGATTTTCTTTGGTGGGCAAAAACATGCTCCCACAACAAGGAGCTACCTTTCTCACCACCCCCCATCCCCTAGACCCTCTCCACAGATGCATCAGACTATGCCTGGGGTGTACACCTGGACAGCAGGTGCATACAGGGCAAATGGAGCCAACAGCAAATCCATCTGCACATCAACCAAAAAGAGATGATGGCTGTCCAGCACACCTTGATAGCTTTCAAGCCCCTTCTCTCCCCAGGGCCTCTCCTGATCAAAACGGACAACACCACTGTGATGTGGTATATCAACAAGCAGGGAGGGACTCACTCCTACCCTCTATGCAGGCTGGCCATGACCATTTGGCACACAGCCTCTGCCATGCAACTCCACCTGTTAGCACAATTCCTACTAGGCTCTCTCAACTCTCTGACAGACCACTTAAGCAGAAATCTTCTGGACACACACAAGTTACAGCTCAACAGAAGAACCTTCACCTGATAACTCAGAAATGGGGCACCCCGAAGGTCGACCTCTTTGCCTCCCACACCAACCATCAGCTCAGCAAGTTCTGCACCAGGGAGCATCACTGCATGGCTTGGAAAATGGATGCCCTGTTTTTCCCCTAGGTCAATCTATTGGTCTTTGCCTTTCCTCCACTACCTCTCATCCCCAGGGTACTGCTCAAAATAACGGAGAAAAAAACAGACAGTTCTTATAGCTCCAGACTGACCTTGCCAGCACTGGTACCCTTTGCTGCACAGCCTGTCCCCACTACCACAATGGCATCTTCCTCAGATTCCAAACCTCCTGACCCAGAGGGAAGGGGAATTCATGCATCCCCAATTGCAGACACTCAGTTTGGCAGCTTGGCTGTTTCCCTAACCCCCACTCAATCTGCCAACTTCAGTAAACAGGTTCTAGATTTTATACATGAGGCCAGATACCCTATCACTAGAAGGTCTTATGCTGACAAATGGGAAAGGTTCTGCACCTGGATTCAGGCTAAGGGAACCAATACGGCAGAGCCCTCCCTGTCATTCTGCATTACTTAGCTGACCTGCTACACAGTGGCCTCTCTTTTTCCTCTATTAAAATTCATGCCTCTGCTATCTCTGCTCATTTTCCCACTGAGCACCCCCTTTTCTCACACCCTTTGATCAAGCAGTTCCTAAGAAGGGCTAGCAACTTGAGGCCACCCAGAAGAGCACCAACCCCAGGTTGGGTCCTTAATTTGTGTTGGAAAAGCTCACCCTGCCCCCTTCGAACCAGCCTCTTTGGCAGAGCTAAAATTTCTCTCCTAGAAGACAGCTTTCCTTCTGGCCATCACTTCAGCCAGAAGGGACTCTGAGCTGCAAGCACTCATGGCTGTGAAACCCTTCATCATATTCCATGCTGACAGAGTATCCCTCAGGACTAACCCATCCTTCATGCCCAAGGTGGTGTCCAGTGTGGCTCTCAACCAATCCATTCATTTGCCCACCTCTTTTCCTAAGCCACAGAACAAGTGGGAAAGGATCCTGCACTCTCTTGATGTGCACAGACATCTCCAGATTCTATCTAGACAGGACTAAATCCTGCAGAAAGTCTGATCAATTGCTGGTTAGCTTTTCTGTAGGGGCAAAGCCATCTCCAAACAAACCATTTCCAAATGGGATAGCACACTGCATCCATTTCTGCTACAAACACAGAAAGCCTCGCCCCAAGGGGGAGGGGGCAGGACTCAATCCACCAGAGGAGCCTCCACCTCTGCAGCTTTCCACAGAGGAGTCCCCACCAGGGACATCCTGGAGACTGGCACCTGGACATCTATCCACACCTTTACCAAACATTACCACCTGCCTATCTTCTCCAAATCCAGGGCAGGGTTTGCCTCTGCAGTCTTGCAGGGCATCCTTGCCAGCCCCTAGTTTCCTTGACTACCTCCACCCATTTCCTCAACTTTGGGAATCAACCCAAATGTGATGACTTCAGCAGTGAAACACAAAGAACATAGCTCAGTTGTGTACACTTACCGTAAATGTAGATGTTCAAGTGTATTCACTGTTGCAGTCCTGGTTTCCCTCTCTCCATCCCCCTCTTCTTTCTTCTCTTAAATTACAAGGGACATATTGGTATTTACTTTCTACTGGTGGGGTTCTTCCACCAGAACCTGGCTCCCACTTGGGGGCTTCTGACAGGATAGGGCAAGAAAAACTGATGTAATGGCATTGGCTGCCTTACTTTATACTACTGAAGACCTGACGTCAGTCCTGAAACGACAGCAACCGACACAGAAATACTAAGCCTCTGGTATTCGGGCCAGCCGAGGGCCACCCTGACAGGGATAACCCAAATGTGATGACATCAACAGTAAATACACTCTAACATCTACATTTATAGGTTCATAGATAGGTACTAGGTTATCGGCCCAAGGGCCTAAGTAAGCCTAGCCAACAAGGTTCCCTGGCTTACGCCACCCAACAAAGTTAATTTCCTGTGCCCCTGTCGAGCAGAGCCACAGAAGTGATCCCTGGAGTGTATTTCCTATTTCCCATCCACTCATCAAGATTTTTCTTGAAGAGTGCTAATGAGGAACTTTGCTTGACATAGATGGGTAGCTTGTTCCAGAGTATAGGAAGTCTCTGGGACAGGAATTTATCCCTCCAGGATGTCCTGTTTATTGTGGTGACAAGGTTTAGGTCCATAGAGCATGTAGCTCAGAGGGATTGGGATTTCTTTAGGTGTAGCATGTCTAACAGCTTTGGGTTTAACATAGCTTTATATGTTAGGCAGAGATCTCCTCGGTGTAGGCAATATGCTACAGAGTAAAGCTGGGGTTTTTTGAGATGGTCAGTGTAGAGCATCTGTTTGAGGCCAGTAATCCTCTTTGTGAGGTACTTCTGTGGATTTTCAGCTGCTGCAGATGACTTGTGAGGTACATTCCAAAAGGGGCGTTGTACTCTATAATGGGTCTAATGAGTGCCATGTAGAGGGGAACAATGACCTCTTTGTCCTGAATGAGAACCCTTTTGTAATGAGGTGTACTACATAGAAGGATTTCCTGACTACTGTGGTGATGTGATTATCAAAGGAGAGACTACTGTCCACCTGAATCCCAAGGTGTTTTATCACACATTCGGCGTTTAGACTGCCGTTTATGTAAATTGTCATCCCCTTTGGTAAAAACTCTGTACCCATGACAATGCACTTTTTGGCATTGAGCTTGAGCCCATGCCTCTGACACCAGGCACCTGTCTGTGACCAGGCATCTGTCTCAGTGAGGCCCTTCTGTAGGATGTCCACATCATTTGGGGACTCGACTATGGATCCTAGTTTGCAGTCATCTGTGAACTTCATTAGCCAGAGGCTTTCTGTGTTAGCCTGTACTTCAGAGAAGTAGGTACCAAACAGGAGAGGTAACAGGACTGAACCCTGTGGTACTACACTTGTTACTGGTTTGAAGTCAGATTTGGAGTCTGCAACTTTTATAGTGTGGGTTCTGTCAGTGAGCCAGTTGGCAACTCATCTTGTGACATAGGGATTTATACCTAGTTTAGTGAGTTTAGCTATAATTCCAGAATGGGGGATGGTGTCAAAAGCCTTGGCAAGGTCAAGATAGGCTGTCTGAACCAGTTTGTGTAAAACGCAGCCTGGGATGTTGTCCGGTCCCATAGATGCTGTGTTTTCAGTTTTAGAGAGTGCAGCTTTTACACTCGTAGATGTGATTACAGGGACTCAGCATTCTTCCTGTATAGATATGGGCCCTTTAGGGGGTGATAGGTTCAGTGCTAACATTACCCCCCTATCTGCCAGGATGTTGGCAATATCAGTTGGTTCTGTAATTTTCATGCCGTTGTGTTGTAACTCAGAGAAGATCTGGGTGTTGCCATTGAGATTCTTGACATAGCTATAGAATCCTTTGTGGCTGCCCTTAGAATCAGTGACGATTTTGTTTTTGTAGCTAGCTTTGAAGGATCTTATAAGAGATGTCAGCTTCTTACTGAGGCTGACCAGGGAGCTCCTCCATGCATGGGATATTACTCTCTTTTGCAACAGTTTCATCCTTCTGTTGTAGAGTTTGATTATGGCAGGGGACCACCAGATTGGCTTCCTTTTTTTGGAGGATAGCATCTTGGTTCTGTTTGGGATAGCACGATCCATGCACTGATGTAAGTGCTTATAGAGTGCATTTGCGTAGGATTCAGCAATCGTAACTGTATTGTCCATCTGCATGGGTGTCATGAAGTTCACCACTACTGTCTTAAGAAGCATGAAGTTGGCTTAGGGAGAATATTTTTACCATGGTTTCCTTAATGATGAGTGGGGGCTGGATGTGGATATCTAGGGTGATTAGCTTATGGTCTGATCTGACCAATGAGGAGTTGACTTCAGGTGTGGAACGCTGGTCACTCATGTTGGTAATGACTAGGTCTAAGATATTCTTGCCCCTGGTGGGGGTGTGGATAAGTTGATCCAGGGCACTGGAATTTATGAATTCCAGAAAGTGTTGAGCAAAGGAGTTGGTACATGAGTAGTTTTCCCAGTTAATGGTGGGGTAGTTGAAATCGCCCATTACTAGGGTGTTTAGTTGAACCCTAATATTTTCCAGTATATCAAGAAAAGAGGAGTGGGAATCCTGGGGTTTGGTGGGGGATCTGTAGCAAGCTACATTTTGGATTGCAGTTTTGCCCAGAGTTAGTTGCACTTGGATAACCTCAAATGCATTATGCTGCGCAACTAGCCTGGAGGTGTGGATATCCTTAATGAATATGGACACACCTCCACCTTTGGTGTTCTGGTCCTGGTTAGATGGCCGAAAAGTGTGGTATGAGTTATAGCCTGGTAATTCAGGGGTGCTGTCTAGAGCCTTGAACCGGGTCTCAGTCACTGCACAGATATCGATGTTCTCCATTTTAAGGAGTGCCTCGAGTGAATACATTTTGAGATTTAGACTTCTACCATTGAGTAGCATTACCCTCAGTTTTTGCTTGCCTGTTCCTGTTACGATGGTGAATTTGTCATTTGAACCTTGCCTAAAAAAGGCACTATAGGGGTGGCAAGACCCTTAGCCAGTATCCGGAATCCCAGGGGCAAAAGATGCAGGCCATCTCTGACAAAGCATTGTGGTCTGTCGACCATGTTGTCCCAGGCAGACAGATACTGGATCCCCTTAGAATGCCACCAGAAGCTTAGCCAGTTGTTGAAGTCAATCATTTTGTCCTTGTACTGCAGTATCATCCTGGGCGATGCCAGGATGCTGCTCAGGGCTAGGGTCATACCTGCTTGGGCTACAAGATTGGAGAGCTCTTTCATGTCTCTTTTCATGTAGTCCAGGAGGTCCATCTCAGATCATTCACACCAACATGGTCAATGACAGAGTCATATTTGTACTTGTTGTGGAGTGACCTGAGTGAGTGGGTTATGTGGTGGATCCTGGCACCCGACAGGCAGCTGACAGTAACCTTCTCCTTGTTTAGCCTATGACTGGGACATCAGTGTGCCTGACTATAGAGTCACCTATGACTAGTGTGTTGGGTACATTGTTTTACCTTATGGGCTGTGATTTATTGGCACACTGAGTTTGTGGGCTGTGTCTCATTTGGATTGTGTTTGGGGGGGGTGGAGGTTGCTTGCGTTTCTGCTTTGGAGGTCCCTGTTGATTGAGCAGATTGTTATTGAGAGCCTCCACAAATGTTTTTGCGTTTCTGTGTGTGGATTTTGGTGGTGTAGGTTTAGTGGGACTATGTGATGAGTCTGGTGTGGTGCAAGTGTTTACTTTCTCCTCTTGACTGTCAAGTTCAGTCTTGGTTGGAGCGAGCTTAACCTCCAGTTTGGCTAGATAAGTGCATCTCTCACAGGTTGTGGTGTTGGGTGGTAGGAGAAAAGGGTGGTCTGTGTACATGAGGCAATTGCTACATTGCCCCAAGATGCCCAGATTCATCAGATAGACGGGAGAGAACAATGGGAGCTGACCCTTGGACATGCCTAAATAAAAAAAAAACTACTTTCCTCTAGACAAGTGAGGAAAGTGAGTATAAGAGCTGATTTTCTCTAAGCAAGTAAGGACAGTAAGTACAAAAACTTTTTTCCACTAGATTAAAAGGAAAGTTGAGTGCTGTAGTAATTTGTAGCTTCTTTCGTGCTAACAATAAGTTCTGAACAAGTGCTTGAGCACGAATAAGCAAATTCAAGTGCTAAAATGAAGAATATGTACCTGGATATTGTGGTAGATAGGCTACCTAGTGCTTACCACTCCTGCTGATAAGCTAGAATGCTTCCCTCCAACATAGAAAGGCTTGTGGGCTCAGAAGCTTACAAACAGTCCTGGATACAGCAAATCTATATCTGGACTAGACTGTTTATAGGAAAGGTGAGAAACGAGCGCAAACACAGGCTTTTAAACCAGAAGGTTGAAAGAGATGGAAAAACTGCCCAAACGGCCAATAAACTACAATTTCTGGGCCAGAAACCACTCTTGTGGTAGATAGGCTACCTAGTGGTTACCACTCCCACTGATAAGCTAGAAGGCTTCCCTCCATGATAAGTGTACACAACTGTACTTTCCATAGAATCCCTCCAGTCAAGTAAAGTCAAATTATCAGCATCTTTCAAAACAGTAGAACCTTCAACAGAGGTCCAAGAACCAGGCAAAAAGATACAGGTCAAAGACACTGAAAAATGATCAGAAGCCAAATTAGAAACAGTAATAGTAGAAGCAGTAGCAGGAGCCAAAACTCCTGCTGCAGAAATGGCCGACATCTTTTCACCTAGAAATAAAAGCAAGGACTTCCTAGGGCTTGGAGTAAGCATCCTCATTGGTCCTTTTGAACTTTTTTAAATTTTTTTTTCCAAGTTTTTAGCTTGTGGTGTATAAGCCCTGCTTTTTGTTTGCACATCGTGCAGCACCGGGCACTGCCACTCAATTGTGCACCATAGCCAGACAGATTAATTCAACAGTTTTTCCCTTAGATACAGGTCTAGCACATTATTTAGCCCTTATACTTTATATTTTCCTGATCAAAGAAATACTGCTAGTGAACCGAAACCTATTAAACTAACCAAAAAACAAACATATCCATCCACTGAGCTTCTCCTTGATAGATCCTGAAAAGCCCCCATTAGTGATAACGGTCTTCAACCTAGCATTATGGACAGTTGGACCACCCTTGTTTTGCCTGACAACCTTGTTGACTTCGGTCTCTTGAGGAAGTGTAGCAATTGTTTCATGTACACTGACAACTGTCTACTAATAACCCACTCTAGTATAGAGTGTAAGAGATGTATCTACAGCAAAAAATCGTGAAACTATGCTCTCTCGTATTCAAAACAGTAACATGGAAGAGGTTGTCAACCCACCCACCACTACACATGCACATAGTACCACTACTTATACACATAGTACGCATCTAACAAAAATCGACATAAGTGAAAGTTCACTCAAAAAACCTACCAATACAACAGAGACCTCCAAAACGCAAGACTGCTACAACTAACACAGTTCCCACAGCACTCATGACACACAGCAGCATCAGTGTCTCACCTACCAACAGCATAAGATGCAACACTCAAAAAAAACAAATTTTCTATTCATTGGAGACTTAGTAGTGGGAGACACAGATGTCCCACTCACTAGGATGGACAAGGAGAAAGTCCCAGTCAGCTGCCTGTCCGGTGCCAGAATTTGTCAGATCATGCATGCACTCAGGTGTTTCAACAAGCAGTACCATTATGACTCTGTCATAGTTCATGTTGGAGTGAATGATCTGAGACATACCTCACTGGACTATATGAAGAGAGGACATGATTGAGCTCTGAGCACGTGTCCCAGACAGTTATGTCCTTAGCCTTGAGCAGCATACTACCCTCACCTAGAGTGATGCTACTGTATAAACAAAAAATGATTGATTTTAATAATTGGCTTAGTTTTTGGTGTCATTTAAAGGAGGCTCCAGTTTCTATCTTCCTGGGAAGCCATGGTCAATAAATCTCACTGCTTTGCCAGAGACAGTTAGTACTGCTAGGCTTCCAGCTGCTGGCAAAGGTTCTTGCCTCCCTGATAGTTCCTTTTTAGGCAAGGTCTCGAAAACAAACTTACTGACATGAAATTTGCCAATCATAAAATAATGGGTCATGCTGCTAAATGCGAGGAGCTTAAACCAAAAACTGCACACCCTGGAAGCACTTCTATCACTGGAAGATATAGATGTCTGCACAGTCATAGAAACCAAGCTCAATGTGTCATAGAGTACCCCAGCCTTGCAAGGCTACAATGCCTTCCACACCTTCAGACAGCAAAATGAATGTGTGAAAACCAAAGGAGGCAGTGTTTCGATCTATATTAGAGAGAAATTCACATCCCATCTAGTTAGACGGGATAAATCCATGGAGTTACTCCAAATTCAGGTTACGGTGGGTAAGACCCCCCCCATTCAAGTCCTAGCCAGTTATAGATCCCCCTCTATGGGTACTGATGTGCATGAAGCCTACCTGACCAAACTGGAGACATTCCAAATATTACCAAACACTCTGGTTATGGGGGATTTCAATTATCCCACTATCAATTTGGAAACCTACACGCAAAAATTCTTTGATTTTTAACTCAAATGCCCTGGAACTAATTGTTCATACCCCAACATGAGGTGCAAACATACTATATCTCTTCCTCACTAACATGTCAAACAGTTGGCACTACCACAACTGTCAGACCCTAATTAGTTAAATCTAACCACAAATCAATTACCTTTCAGCTGACACAACACCAGAACACTCAGTGGGCGAAATCAGATAAAACTTCAAGACAAACTGTACCCTCCTAGGTGAAGGTATAAATGCATTCCAAGCCCCACCCCTAGCTGGAAGTGGTAACTACACCAGAGCTTACACAACAGCCCTGTACAATCACTTGCAGAAGTGTATAGACTCTGTTATACCAGATAGAATCAAAACCAGAGCCCTAAATAAAAACAGTACTCCATGGTAGACATCACCATTAACAAACTTTACAATAAATGCAAAAAGTTGCTGACCAAGAAAACAAAGGTGAGACCCCAACAGTGGAAAAGCACCCTCCTCAGCCTCAACAGGCAAATAAGACCATTTGTCAAATTCTCTAAGGGGCTTCTTTGAGAAAAACTTAGCAAACACAGCCAAGGATAACCATAAGGCCTTTTACAGCTATGTACATAACCTAAAAGGTAGTGCCCAAGCATGTGCAGAACTAGTGACCAACGGTATCACACACACCGACCCCACAGAGATAGCAAACCTGCTAGCGGATAGGTTTGGCAAAAATTTCACTCCCTTATCCTCTGCAAATCTAGCACAAACCTTCCCCCAAACTCCACCGCACATATTTGAAGAACAGGTCATGAAAACCTTGTCCAAGGCAAAAACACAGCCTCTGTGGGACCAGACTGTTTCCCGGTCTGTCTTCTAAATAGGCTAAGACACGAACTAGCATCACCATTAAATACATTTCACGTTATAGTCTAACCACAGGCCTTGTTGCAGAATGGAGAACAGCAACAGTTATTCCTCTCCACTCCACAAAGGTGGCCTAACAACAGACCTCAGAAATTACAGACCTATAATTCTGACCAGCCTCATCTGTAAGGCCATGGAACGTATCATTGTAGACATCATAAATAGTCATAGGTGACCTCCAAACCCTGGATCCTACCCAATTCGGCTTCATCAGTGGCAGATCGTGCCTGTTAAATCTGGTGGATTTTTTTTGAAAATGTGACCAGGGCCATTGCCGAGGGCATATCTGTGCACCCAGCATACCTCAACTTGGCAAAGGCTTTTTACACAGTCACACACACTGGCATTACCAATAAACTTAGAAAACTGAATGTAAACCTCTTTGTTGTAAGATGGGTTGCCAACTGGCTTGCAAAGCAGGCACACACTGTCAAGTGGGGCAACTCCACATCCACAAGTAGGCCTGTTACCAGAGGCATGCCACAGGGGTCTGTGCTGGGTCCCCTACAGTTTGGTATATATTTCTCACAAGTTCAGATCAAAACTAGGGGGTTGTGGATAACCAAGTTTGCAGATGACTGCAAACTGGGTGCAGTTATTGAATCCCCAAATTGTCAGTATACTCCAGGAGGGTCTTATGCAAACCAATGACTGGTGTCTTGGTCACAATCTCAAAATTAATGCAAAGAAATGCATCACAATTCCCTTCAGCACAGTGTCCTTTCACACTATCAAATCAGTAACAATACCCTAAGTACCCACAAAGTGGTTAGGGATCTGGGATCACAAGTTGATGGAAACCTTAACTTTGACCATGTGTTTGCTGTAGTAAGGAAGGCTTTCTACGTAGGACACTTGGTTAGTAAAGGCATCGCATTGATGGCAAAAGAAGTTATAACCCCTCCA
Source organism: Protopterus annectens (assembly GCF_019279795.1). Classification (NCBI taxonomy): domain Eukaryota; kingdom Metazoa; phylum Chordata; order Ceratodontiformes; family Protopteridae; genus Protopterus; species Protopterus annectens. The sequence continues at coordinate 473,047,312 of NC_056750.1, forward strand.
TACTCTGCAATAATCTAGCCCATAATTGACTATAGTGCCCTGTTTGGCATGTACCATAGAAAGCAACTGCAGCAATTGGAGAGACCTTAGAGGTTTCTAACTAAGAAGATCAAGGGACTCCAGCATGTGCCATACACAAATCAACTGAAGTCCCCTGTCACTATACTCTGTATCATATAGACTTCTTAGGGGAGACTTATGCCTGGCTTATGAAGCAATCTCAGACCTAAACCTAATGAACGTGCTGCATATCCATACATCAAATGGGGCTAGGGCTATCCATTCCAGGGTCCTAAATATGGCCTGTGACTTAAATAGAACATGTTGGAGGGACAGATTTATCTCCCAGTGACTGCCGCATCTTTGAAATAGGCTACTTATTCAGGTGAAACTGAGCACCTCTATGATACTGTTCAAGAGGAACCTAGACGAGTGGCTGAGGCACCATAAATTCTTACTGGGAATAGCACCCACAACCCTCCTGGACATGGGCAGTCATTAGTAAATGCCATCTTGGGTATTGACTAACATTCCTGTGGGGATGAAACAGCTAGTCTTGAAATGACCTCTGGGTGGCCAGCCTAGTAATCTCCTATCCTGCGAAAACAAAACAAGCCAGAGATGGTCTGAACCTATGTCCTCTAGGATGTCAGATACTGGCAAAGGCACTTGCCTCCCTCATAGTGCCTTTGTTAGGCAATGTGAAAACAACAAAAGTCTAAACATGAAGCTGCATTGGAGGAAATGATCAACCTGCTAGCTGACAGATTTGGTGCAGACTTCAAGCCTCTGGCCCATTGGCCATACCCCAAAGCATACATGACACCAGTCCTCTGCCTAGTATCTCTAGACATCAGGTCATATTTGTGCTCTCCAGTGCTACAAACCTCAGTGGTACCAGATAACATCCCAGGTTGCTTACTAAGAAATCTAAAACAGGACCTAGCAAACCAAATTAGCATCCTCTTTAACCACAGCCTGAGAACTGGTTTTGTTCCAACAGAGTGGAAAAAAGCAGCAATAGCCCCCTTGTACAAAGGGGAGCCATCAACCATCACTGGGAACTATAGACCTATAAGTCTAATCAGTCTCCTCTGCAAGGCCATGAAAAGAATCATCATGGACCTTATCAAGGACAAAGGTAACCTTCAAACTCTAGCTCCAACCCAATTTAGCTTTAAGGGTAGATCATGCTTATGAAACCTAGTAGACTTTTTCACAAGAGTCACCAAAGCCCTGGATGAAGATAAGACAGTGCATACTACCTATCTTGATATTGACAAGGGTTTTGACACAATCCCCCACTCATGTATAATTGAGAAACCTTTACATTACTAGATGGTTTGCCAACTGGCTCACCAACAGGACACACAGTGTCAAAATTGTTGACTCAGCTTCTACCAGTAGAACTGTCACCAGTGGCATACCACAAGGATCTGTGCTGGGCCTTTCACTGTTTAGAATCCATTTCTTTTAAGTCCAGGCTAAAGTATGCAGCCTTTGGCTTACCAGGTTTGCTGCTGATTGCAATATGGGTGCAATCATTGAGTCTACCAGTGATGTAAACATTTTACAGAAGGAGCTAACACAGACAAATAACTGGTGCCAAAGCCACAAGCTCTGAAAATGAATGTGAAAAAGTGCCATTATTTTTGTCTTTTGAAAAGTGGAATTCCCTGCTAATTATAGTATTGACAGCAGCCCCCTAAGCTCAAGCCCAGTGGTGCAAGACCAGGAACACAAGTAGATAGCAAGCTGAACTTCGACCACCAAGTTTCCACAGTTGTAAGGAAAGCCTACATTGTGCACCTCATAGTTCAGGCCATCATATCCAAGTCTGAGGATGTTTTAACACCACTGTAGTCGACCCTCCTCAGAGCACTAATAGAGTACAATGCTCCCTTTTGCATGTACCTCACCAGACACCTGCAGCAGCTGGAGAGACCACACGGGTTTCTCAGCAAGAATATCTGGGGTCTACAAAGCATGCCATGATGTAGGTGGATAGACTGAAATCCCTGTCACTGTACTCTTTATCGTATAGGATGGGGTGACTTGTGCCTGGCCTACAGGCCAGTCTCTCACCCTGCCCTTATGGAAATGCTACACATCTGCAAATCTAATGGCACAGGAGTCTCTCAATCTAGGGACCTTAACCTAGCCCCTGTGACATTAACAGAACATGCTTGAGACACATCTATAGCTGATGACATCAGCAGAGTCTGATGAGAGGAAGATGGTAATAGCAGTGTCTGACATGCTAGTGTAAAATGCTCTCTCTAATGTCAAGCAAGTGCACAAACATGCACACACTAGTGTGAACAGAACCCCACCTAAGTACACCAACTAGAGACCTCTGTATTTAATGCAAGTGGGTTAGCACAAGTCTGACTTGGAGGGTATCAGACAACACTTTATAAATGATATCACCAATGTCTGTTGAGAGGAAGATGGTAATAGCAATGTCCATCATGCTGGTTTAAAATGCTCTCTAATGTCAAGCAAACACACACACACACACACACACACACACACACACAGCAGTTGGCTGCAGTGAGATCAGACCCCTACCTATCTAAGCACATGGACTAGATAACTTAGTGTTTTACACAAGCACAATGGCACAAGTCTGACTTTTATAAAGGCTGCAGGATTCTTTATAGTAGATGACATCGTCTTTGGATGATTGAGAAGATGATGTTGGGAGGCCTTTCTGAAATGGATAGTTAGCCATGTGCAACTCAAGATATTAAAGTTCTGCAATTTAACAGATTGATGAGTATACAATGTGTTTCCAATGTGCAGTTATAATTTGAGACAGCTTTACAAACTATATGTAAACAGCTGTCCATATTACTAGAACTGTTGTAAAAATCTGAATATGTATTGTCATTATAAAAATGTGCATGGTATATAAGAAATTATTTATTTATTTCTGTAGTGTAATTGATTTATTTATGAACAAGTACTGAAAGGCCAAGGTTTATGGATGTGGTGAGAGAGGACATGCAGGTGGTTGGTGTGACAGAGCAAGATGCAGAGGACAGGAAGAAATGGAAACAGGTGATCTGCTGTGGCGACCCCTAACGGGAACAGCCGAAAGAAGATGATGATGACTGAAAGGCCAAGTTTGCAGTGCATGGGGGAGGTAACAGATGGCTGCAGTGTAAATGTGTTCCTTTCTTAAAAAGTGCCTTCCCCTTGTTTGCATTTTTACATGTACTTTCATGGCATGAAGACTACATGGACAGTAAGCTTAAGTCATACATGCTAATGTAAACTTTCAATAGCACACCACAGAGTAGCTGGTTTGCACAATCGATGATGGTGTTTGCCCATGAGGTACACATTTATGCTGCTATCCCTGTTTGCCCATGGTTAAGTGGCAAGCAATAGCACTCCTCACTGATGGTTCTGAGTACTGAATGTATGAAACGTACCTGCTGCTTAGTTGACTCTGTTAGCCATGTGTAAATGCGTTGGCACATTTCATTTGAAGCCCAGATGATACAGAGTTTGAATCCAGGTGTATGCAATAGTTTTAAGTGTATTTATACTGCCATGGCATAATTCTTTATTCTACATTCACTGTGTGTTATCATAGCACAGCATGTTTAAATGGCATTTGGAGGAGGTAACAGCATCATTAAAGAGCCATTCGCCATCACTCAGCATTGATGCATTATGTCAAATTCTGCACAAACACAGAGAAACACAGGGGCCAAAAAGTGAAAGGCTCCATAGCTCTTTTTTTTACTTGTGTGCTGTGTGTGATTCTATTTTTTGACCAGATTAACATTGTTAAAATGGGGTAGATGGTGAAATGGTGAGCAAGCATGGGGGAGAACAAAAGGAAAGCAATATAGGAATCTGCAAGAGGGGGAGGTAGGAGAGAACCATAGCTATCTGCTTCAACAGTGTAACATGAACATATGTACAGAATATTAGCTGAATTTGGACCGTCACCTCAACAAAGAGGGGTGAACACAACACAACCATATTGTATGGCCATTTGGACCAAAGCAAGTGTATCAAGAAGATGTCTGTAAAGTGGAGAGCTATGTATGGGGACAATATTTTTTTTGTGGGCAGGTTCCCATTTTTTCTTATTTCAGTAAGAGAGGAATGTTAGGTAAAGAACATAGGTATTTTTGGGTCAGGTAAGCAGGGTAGGTCAGAAAGCAGATGCAAACAAATAGGACAAAATACACACATACACTGTTAATTTTAATTGCATTAATATTTCATAATAGATAATTATTGGTTTTAGATTTTTTACACTGATCTTTTACACTATCTATTATTTTAAAATATTATTTTAAAATATTGCTTTAAAACAATGTGTTAGATGAGAACTGTTTAAGCTATATACTTTAGGTAATGAATGAAGGTGGTTGCCACTTTAAGAGCTGCTGATTCAGGAACCAGCTGACTTTTCACTTCCTTTTCACTTCCTATATAGTGTATGGCCTATGTTGTATAATTATCTGAAGAAGTTGGGCTATGTGGCCTGACGAAAAGCGCTTTATGTGATTTTTTGTTTTTTGTAATAAACAGTACGTTAACTCATCGTGCTTGCAGGATTTATTTGGGCAGTTGGATACACTGTGGTGCTTCTTCTTTTGGTAGTACGGAACCAAATAGGACAAACAAGACAAGACACAGGGGCAGTGAGGGACACTGCAGGTTGGGGGACACCATGATTGGGGTTAGGGAGGGGATAGCAGATCAGTGATAATCTAGCCCTCACTTGCAAGACTGTCATCGCTGTCCCCTTACTCCACTTGCTATTGGAGTGCTTGACATCTCCTACAGAGACCATAAGGGAGAGAAGCCTCTCCATCTGACATAGGTGTGCACCAGTGGTGCTGTGCATGACCCTATGCACCAAACCTGGCATCTCCTGGCAGGTGATAAAATTCCCACCTCTGCCAGTACTCATGGAGGGTACCAGAGCACCAGCTGCCAGGGTAGTGCTACCAGAGGGTGCACAGGTAGTGCATGGGCAGCAGAGATGGTGAGTCCCAGATGAGCTGGGCATCATTGCCAGAGCCAGTAAAGCAGAGGTAGGCTGAGCCACTAGGGTTGGCCTACCTCCCTGTGCTGTAAAGTATTTTGTGATTTGTCACAGATGGATGACATGGAAATGTTTTGATGACATACACAACAAAAAGTGAGATAAGGGTTGGGGTGAGAGAAAAAAAAAGATAAAATTAGAACTATCATATGTGACATACAATGTGTTATAACAATAATAAAAGTATTTTAGCTGAACTTTTACATTTGAGTATTCTTCTCAACTACAAGCTATAATTAAGGATTTCTCAAAGTAATCCTTGCCATGTGCAAATATTGCACATATGCTTGTTCCAATTATACAGATTAAGTTAACAGCAAATAATTTATGTCACTTGTGTAGAAATTAATGTATGCAATATTTTTAAAGAATTGTACTATTTTGTTTATACTGGTTACTTGTGGTATTTGACTCCACAAAGTTTGAATACAGTCTTACACTTGACAAATAGAGTTGGTTTGTGCTACAGACTGAAGCATGCCTGCTTGCTTTTAGAGTTAGGATATCCATGATTACTTTGCTACAGCTATATAGAAAATACATTTTTAATTTAAAAGATACAATAATACTTCTCTTGTGCAGCATACATGCACCTTGCTTCCCTCAGTCTCTCTAGACACTCAGCATAGGCTTCTCTATTCATAGTAATATTTGCATTAGCTGTGGAATGAAGAGAACAGAAGAGCATTATGCATGCCAGTCTTGCCTATATGTAGCTTTCTATGTACTATTAAGTTCTCTTTATTAGTATACTTACACAACTGTGGGATGTTACTAGTCTTGAGCTCATCCAACCACTAGTTGAGTATATCCCTCTTATGCCCTTTCAGGTCATTAAGGTGATGACTACACTGTTCTCCAGTGCATGGAATGCCCAGTCTCACTGAAGACAGACTTGGCCAGACTATTATAATGGGGGTCGGTATAGCCCCCCTGCAAAAGCCTTCAGTTGTGGCACTTTACAAGGAGTCCAGTAAAGATTCTGGACACCTCAACACCCCACCTCTGTGCCCTAAATTTGGCACCTTCCGCTTCTACCACCAGACATGTCTAACCAGAGCGAACAACAATAGCTAATAATTTTTTCCCACTAATACCTGTTATCAGGTTTACTGGTAGTGCACAAACCCAAACAATGATGCCAACCAGGTTTGTGCAATGTAGGTGGAGAGCAACAATTCCAAACAGAGAAAAAGCAGTTTTTGAGATTGGAAGGGTAATCTGATACATGTCATTAGTTTGAGTTGTTTGCTGCTAGAACTGTTAGGTGATTACACTTTGCAGACATGTGCTGGGGGCTTACATTTCATGACTTGATGCATTTTTGTGGGATTCAAACCTATGTATAAAAGACAAAACATTGTTTACCTCAGCAGTGATTTTCCATCTTTGCCACAAAAAAGTGCTTCTCAGACATAGTCATAAATTGTATATAAATACACATGACAGATTGAGGGGGTTAACCATGTATTTGTGTGACCTGGCAAGGTCCTGGTTTATACATTCATGTCTGTATAAGTCTTATTTAAGTCTGAAGGCCATCCAAGGCCAGAAAGCACAATTATAATTACAGAAACATAGCAGACAGTCATGTATATAATTCATATGAGCTCCACTGCTATACATACTTATTGTTATTCATAATTATGTTAACTTTGTGACATTTAATATAAAGTGAAATGGAACAACAGTAAAAATATTTGGGATTTCCTGTATTAGAACCTAGCACCATCTGCATTGCAGCCCTATACTTACACCTGCTGCCACAGGAATTAGTTAAAAAACAGTTGTGTATTATCCATTCATTATTAACTTCTGTCTTTTAACCGCAGCACACCTCCACTTAATGTTTGAACGGTGCGCAACATACTTTATAGAATGTATCCATTTTGAAATTGTTGACTGCCTGCTTCCTGTCTGCAGGTGCTCTGGAGCTGCAGGTGTTGGGAAGGTTGCTAACCGCTGCACAATGTTGCTAAGTGATGTTGAGCAATGGAAAGCAAAAAATGCAGCAATGTATCTTTTTTGAAATCAAGAATGTCTGCATCCTATCTGCAGGTGTTATGTCTGCTTTGTAGTTGGGCCATTACTACAAATTTAAATGATGGTAAGTATCACTCATATGAGATAAGCAAAGCAAACTTCTTTTAGCCTTGCGAGCAGTTTTTATTAGGTGTCATCCTTAAAAGACAAAGGTGAGACTTGAACCCTGAGCTACAGATAGTATATGCTGTGTGGATCAATGTGTTTAGAAGATGTGCTACACGCACAAGTAATTCCAAGGTGTAGTTGATGTATTTGTTATCAAAGTAGTATCCATTTCCCATGTTTGCACTAAGCCACTCACCATGCAAATACTGGTATTTAAAATAAGAAAATAAAGCTATAAAAAAATGACATTCCAAAATATATGCTAGTACACATGAAAGATTTTTACACAAGTCTGGATTTGAACTCACAGTAATGAACCTTCAGTACACAGTAAGGGTGTCTTATCCCTCTTTTCCACAGAAACAGCTTTGTGGCAGACAATGAAAATCATGCATACAAGCGAGTGTAACATCATCCAAAATATTGGCAAGACACTTGTATACTTCTTAGTTGTTTGTACATGTATTCTTTTCAGATGTAGTGCAATAAGTGATTACACAACCGTTTATGACTATTGTTTGCTGGAATGCAATTCTGTCTTATCTCTGTATGTTTTTCGTGCTTCTGTTATCTGAACAGTAATCTGAGACATGCAGTCTATAAGGCATTTTGTATCATTCTGCTTAAAATCTATGAGAATATTATATGGCAATAATATCCAGTTTTCAACAAATGCAGGGGAGGTTGGGTGTTGCTGAACAGAAACTGTGAAATGTGTGCTGCTTACTTGCATTTAAAATATTGATACAGTTCTACACTCTCTAAGTCTAAGCTGGCTGACACACTCACTGGAGGTGAGGGAGTCTGAATTGCTGTTGTGTTTTCCTTCTCCCTACAAGTAATCATTCACAGTTGCAATACATTAGCAACAGACACTGAGGGAGTACCTGCACTATGTTTACATCTGCTAAATGGAGCCAAGAATTTGGGATACAGCAATTCTAATGAGTTCACATCTCATTGCATCTTCACTGTTCTCACAGGCCTGACTCTAAACTATAAAAAGGGAACTGTGTAGCTAGGGAACCTGAAGGTGAGGAGACTTGTTTATATGCATAACACAGAAGAAGGTTGCTATTTACTTTGGACTTCTCTGCACAGAAGACTACTGATCTTAATAAGGTATGATTGCATTTTTTCAGTTATATGCTGGATATGCTCAGATGTCACTTAAAAATATTTTTATATATGCATTAGCAAATGTTACTTTTATCTGTATGCACTTTTTAGAAGTTTACTGATGGCACATGCATTTTTTGTCAGGGCATTTTACTTTTTCAGATGCACAGCCTTATTAACTTTCATCACACATGTTTACTGTTTCTCTTTACACTCTTCTATTGTTATTTCAGTGAAGCAAAACTGTCCTATTTTTGTCAATGACAAAGGGGTGTTAGCCTTATAGGATTTCCCATAGACACCTCTAAGGAAGTGCTGGCCACAGACAGAGGTGACTGGCAATTGCATAAAAATGAATGTTCTGTGGTAAATGTGAACACATGTTTTTGGAACAGTTTTTTTTATAGCACTTATAGCAATTCACTGATGTTGTATTCCTTTGCTTGTTGTTTTGGGAGTGGGGGAGTCAAGTTCCATTTCTGTGTTGGCACAAACAAAATTGTTTGTACAAAGGTTTGCTTTCCTATTATTATTCCCCTTGTTTTGGATCAAACATTGCTTTGTGTGTGACTGTGATATCTTAAAACCACAAATCTTTTTTATATTTGAATATCTTGAATTTTTTTTGTTTCTCCAGTGGGTAATATTGAAAACTACTTGTGTCATATCTAAGCAGGACTTTTTATTTATGTGATATTTATGCGTAGTATCCCTCTTTTGTGTTTTATGAAATATCCCTGGTGGTGCAGCGGTAGCATTGTTGCCTCACAGTAAGAGGTTCTCCCGTTCGATTCTCGGCTGGAGTGCGGGGAGTGCCTTCTGTGTAGAGTCTGCATGTCCTCCCCACAGTTGGGTGGGCATTCAAAAGACATGCGTAAATGGATGTGCCTTTGAAGGTTGAACGTCGAGCTGGCACCTCAGCGTTCATCAAAATCTACTGCCAATCATTAGCGGACCGGAGTTTCGCTGTGATGACCCCTAACCGGGAAAAGCCGAAAGACATCATCCCTCTTTTGTGTTTTATGTCACCTAGGACTATGCCACCCAAGCATCACAATCTCTGCAACACTCCCTTCAGTAACCCTAAGAATTATGTAATTGTCCAAGCATTTAGGTGACCTGGTGCAATTCTGCTTGAGAGAGAACATGGGAATATGTCTGGAAAAATGCAAATTTGGCAGCAGATAGTGAATGATGTAAATGCTGTTGGGGAATGCAGCAGGACATATGATCAGGTACTTCAAAGGGCCACTGACATGATTTCATCGGCCCGGAGGAGAGGCCCATGGACAGATGGCTACCAGAGGGGGACCTGTTACAGAGCCACCACTGATACCAAATGAAGAGTTCCTGTCCACTGTCAGGGATACAGACAGCTCACTGGAATGTGCACAACAGCATGTGATTGATGTTGGTGCTGCTTTTTCAGGGAGGATAAGTATGTCCCAGGAGGAGCTTCCAGGTACGCTTACCAATGTCAATTGTTAAATATTTCTTGTATAGTAAAATATTAACAGCAATAGTTAAGTCTAACAAATTTTTTTTTGTGGGGGTGGCAAACTAGTTATAGTTTTAATACAGTTAACAACACATTCTGGTCTATTACACATGGGCTTGGGGTGGACGTGTCATCCAAGTTTCTATTAAATGTACTGTTAATGGACATGTAAAGGCCACAACTTTTTTCACCCTGTGTTACTCTTTTTGTGATGATGGTGTCTTTACATTTTGCTTAACTTCTTCCAGGACCATCCTCCCTCGCAAGTGTGAAGTCATCTGCACATGGTAAGGCAAATACTTTTATTTCACTACTGATGAGCAGTTCACAGAAATATTTATTTTATCCATATGTGTGATGTAGGTGTCAGGACAGCATGTGTATTGCTGTACCATCTGTGATAGTGGCAACAGTGTTAGTTTTTAGCATATCTTGAACTGTAACAGTGCAGCTATTAATTTCTTTCCTATGTTTGCTGCTTATTATCACAGGTGATCCTGACAGTGGAAGTGTAGGACTTACCCCCTGATGTCAGAGTATTGGCAGACTCTGATGATGATGGTGGACAAACAGAGGCACCATTGTGGGGTACTGAGGTTGACATTCAGCCATCCCCTGTAATTCCATCATACTCAGCAAGTAGGCTTACACAAACCCATTCAGGTGAGTCTTCAGATATGGGACAGGCAGAGGGTAAGACACTCTATTAGGGCAGTGTGGTTACTGTAACTTCAGTGCCTGTTGTGTGGGCAAAGTGCCATGCAGGAAGGTTGTTAGGGGTGCTTGGAGGAGGTATTGAATCCATCTTCTACCTGATCCAGATGTGTCTTAGCTTGCCACTTGATGTATGTTTAGGGCCATCATGTTAGGTGCAGGCACTTTCTAATAGGGCCAGTGAGAAACTGCTTAGGGTTATAGAAGTGGCACAAGCTGATGTGTGACTGCCTCCACCATGTTGTCAATTCAGTGGACTGGATGAATGGCAATTTGGAATGAGCGGTGTCTGTAATGGCATGTCTGCTGGAAGGGGGATGACATCCACATGGATGTAGGTCCGCCACATAATTTGATGTTATCTGACATGGCCATACCCAGTCATGCTCTGTAGTAGCATTACTTCCAATGCTCCATCAGTGCTTCAGGTATCCACACCCAGAGGTGGTAGGCCATGAGGTCATGGTCCTGGATGTACTCATGAGGAGAGCTCATCCAGCGGACATCAGTCATGCTCAGGTAGCAGTAGTGCATCTGACCATGGGCATGGACATGCCAGTTCTCATGGTCAGGTACAATGATGAACTGCCACCACTACCATGCACTGCTCACACCTGTCTAACATACCAAGACATAGAGGTAGCACAGAGCGTGGCTGTGTTCTTGCAGACACTGACATACTAGTTTCACCTGGAGTGCCCATACAGACGCACAGTAACAGTTACATGGGTCAATCATGAGGCTTAAAGCTCATTCTGTAGCAGTGGCCATTTGATACGTTATCCAAATTTTTGGCTGTTTCTCTTTCTTACTCATATGCACTCACTCACCTTTTGTGTCAACCTAGGTATCCCACACACACACACACACACACAAAACACTGTGCAGTTGATGGTAACTGTGCCATATCCTTGTTTTCTATCTTTTGGATTCAGGGATACATATGTTTTCTGTTTGATGCTCAGGGTGCATAGCTGACCTAGTGTTTAGTATATATGTGATGTTCTTTGTGTTTCACTGTTGCAGTCATTACATTTGGGTTATCTGCTTGCAGGTAGCCCTCAGTTGGCCTGATTAACAAAGTCTTGGGTCCTGGGTCAGTTGCTGTCCCTTCTTCCATGACGTCAGGGGTATAAAACATGCAGCCAACGCCATTATGTCAGTCTTTCTTGCCCTGCGGTGCCTGATGCAGAAGTAGTTTGCAAGTGCTGGTCAGCTGACTCCTGAAATTTTCATTTTCGAGTTTCAGAGCCGAAGTCTTCAACTAAAGCTAAGTACCCCGTTGGGGAAACTTTTTCTTGCTCTTTACCGATGTCAGTAAAAGTTAATAATTGCATTACTTGTGGAAAGCAAATACCTCATAAAGATTTTCATTTGTACTGTATTCCTTGCCTAGGCCCTGACCACGACGTACCTTGCTGTCGGTTTTGTGCTTTAATCAGCGCACTATCCGTCATAGGTATATTTTCGCCTCTAAATATTTCGGTTCTCGGTTTAATTATCCAGAAATGTCATTGTTTAGCCATCCGACTACCAGGATTCCAAAAAAAAATGCAAAGATAAAGACAGAGACAGGCTGCCGAGGTCCAAAACTGCCGACAACACTTCTCCTAAGCCAGTCGCCAGTTCGCCGGTACTCAGTGAGGTGCTTTTTCAGCCCCTGATACCCCCTACTTCTGATTCGCAGGCCTCTACTGAGACCCATTTGGAGTCTGTATGCCGCGAGATGCTTCAACTATGGAACCCACAGATGTCTCTACCTTGGATGGGTTTGGAGCCGCTGTGCAGGCACCAGCTTCTGAGGGTGTATTCAGGCCTACAGACTTGCATATTAAACCGAAGCCTACTACTTTACTTAGGCCTAAATCTCGATCCATGCCCAAACAATCGATGCCCAGGCCACATGCTCAGGCCTCTATGCCTAAAAAACAAATAAGAAGGGCTGAAGATCTAATAACTCTAACCAGGGGTAGCCACCCCCCCCCCCCCTTCTAAGAGGCCTAGGACTGAAGTTGATTATGAATCTTCTGATCAGGATTCTGTTTCCTGATTCTTCTGATTATCTGGATTTGCCCTTATCTACTTATGAAGATTCTGATGCAGAGGACTCCATTCCCTCTGCTTCCCCTCCTGAGGATTTTTCTTTTGGGGAAACCTTACATACTCTAAGGGAGCATTTCTACTGGGAAAGCCAGGATTTTTTCTGATTTAAAAAAGAGGCTTAGGGATTTCCTTCTCCTACCTCAGCATAGGCCTTTAGCTATTCCTCCTGTACAACACATTGTTGATGATGCTTTTTCAGAATCTAGTTTGGCCCCTGATTCCCTGCCTCCTTCTCCCAAAAAAACTGACAGATACTACAGGGTCCCTGAGTCCCACAAGTTCCTTTTTAAAAATCCTATTGCAGATCCAGAGACTATTTCTCAGGGACCCAAAGACTTTAAGGCTTCTACTGCTAAAAATCCTACCCCTTCTGATAGAGACTCCGGGGTGCTGAATAGATAGGGTAAGAAGGTTTACACTTCTGCAACCTTGGCCATTAGGGCTTTAAACTGCCAGTTTCATATGTTAAAGTATCAGCAACATGTTATTGGACTGCTTAAACAGAAAATGATGTTGATTCCTGTGTGGAAAATAAAGAATTACAGGATTTAATGCATTCTGCTGAACAAGTTGGAAAACATACTTTGCAATGTGGTTTTGATTCATTAGAGGCCTCTTGCAGGGCTGCTGTTACTGGGTTATGTGCTCAGAAGGCATGCTTGGCTTAAGGAGCAATCTTTGCCTGATCATGTTAAAGCTAAATTGTTGGATGCTCCTTTAAATCAGGACCACCTGTTTGGCAACAAGGCTGAGGAAGTTCTTAAAAAGATGGAAGATGAAGCTAAATCTATGCAAACTGTTTTTTTACAAGTTAAGCCTCCTAGATTTAGTAGGCACTGGCCCTCTAAGAATTGGTCCTTTCCAGCCCCTTCCAGGTCTTCTCAAGCTAAACCCAGACACAGCAAAAACCCCAGGTTTCAGTCCCAGGGGACACACAGAACTAAGCAGTGGGGGGCCTCCACTTCCAAATCTGGGAATAATAAGACTCCCCCCTATGGTAAACTGTCTCAATGACTTCCTTTTATAATTTCCAAGCACTTATCAACTGACTGCTTCTTTGGAGGGAAAGATTGCTCTTCATGCAAAGAATTGGGAACTCATTACCCAGGACAAATGGGTTTTAAATAGTGTCCCAGGGATGCAGATTTCACTTCCACACATTGCCAACACCAAGCGGGTGGCCGAACCTACCCCCAAATCAGTGGGCAGAGGCCCAAAAACAAGTACTTTCTCTCTTAAGCATGGGGGCTATTCAACTGGTACCAGAAGAGGAAAAGGGACAAGGTTTCTACTCAAGACTTTTCCTGGTACCCAGAAAAGACAATTCATGGTGTCCTATCCTGGACCTGTCTGCTCTAAACATCTTTTTGGAGATTCCAAAATTCAAGTCGCTGACTCTTCACCAATTACTTCCTATGCTAGGCAAAGATGCCTGTTTGGCAACAATAGATTTAAAAGAAGCATACCTGCACATCCCAATCAGGGAATCTTGCAGAAGATACCTACTCTTCAAAGCAGACTACACACACTATCAGTTCTCTGCACTGCCCTTTGGCTTATCTACTGCACCCAGGGTATTCACAAAGTGCCTAGCTCCAGTTATTGCATTTTGCAGGCAAAGAAATATTCAAATATATCTATACCTGGACGATTGTCTTAATTCAGGCAAAAAGCCAGGGCATACTTGTGAATCATCTGACTTTTGTACAAAGGGTTCTAACTTGTCTGGGGTACACCATAAACAAAAAGAAGTCACACCTGGTACCCTGTCAACAAATCATATTCCTGGGAGCAAGCTTGAGTACAACTTCCCAGATGGCTTACCTCACGCCAAAGAAACAAATTCATTTGACAACCTACTTCAAACAAGTAACCTGCTATCTGCAAGACATATACTGCAAGCCTTGGGGTTCATGGCCTCCTGCATTCTTCTAATCCCATACGCAAGACTGCATATGAGGAAACTACAGTGGTATCTAAAAAGCCTATGGTGTCAACATTCTCAAGACCTAGAAACAATGATTCCTATCATACCTTGCCTACACCTAGAGTTCCTTTGGTGGGCAGAGGCCTGCCACCAAAACAAGGGACTACCTTTCACACCACCCCCTGCCGCCCAAACCCTAACAACAGACGCATCAGACTATGCATGGGGGGGGGGCTCACCTGCAGAGAAGTGCATTCAGGGCAAATGGAACCTAAGTCAAATGCACCTGCATATCAATCAAAAAGAAATGTTAGCTGTACAGAATGCTCTGACAGCCTTCAAGGACCACATTCTTCCAGGACAACTAATGATAAAGACGGACAACACCACTGTTATGTGGTACATAAACAAGCAGGGGGGTACACATTCTTACCTCCTCTGCAGACTAGCCATGGCATTGTGGAACACAGCCTTGAGCTACCAAGTGCACCTACAAGCTCAATTCCTGCCAGGAAAATTAAATACACTGGCAGACGGACTAAGCAGAAAACTCATGGACCCACACGAATGGAAACTGGAACCAAGAATTTTCAACATGTTGACAAGCAAATGGGGGGCCCAGATATATACCTGTTTGCCTCTCCCCAGAACTACCAATTGGACAAATTTTGCACAAGGGCTCCCCACAAACAAGCCTGGAATGTGGATGCTCTGTCCTTCAGCTGGAAAAACCTAACAGTCTATGCCTTCCCCCTCTGCCTCTGCTCTCCAAAGTACTACTAAAAATCAAACAGGACAAACAAAGGATGATTTTGATTGCTCCAGACTGGCTGCACCAACACTGGTACCCCTTCCTGTGCAGTGTGTCACAGTTATCTCCATGGCACCTGCCTCAGACTCCTTCCCTGCTGTCTCAGCAGGAGAACTAGATTCTGCACCCCCAGCTTCTAACACTGAACCTTGCAGCCTGGCTAATTACTTAATCTCTCCTTTACCATCCCTCAGCAAACCTGTGATGGATATCATTTTAGGGGCAAGGAGGCCTAGTACTAGAAAATCTTTTGCTGAAAAATGGAAAAGATTCTATGCCTGGAACCAATCTCAAGGGATGAGCACAGCAGCGCCCAATTTACCCCAGATTTTACAGTACTTAACTGAGATGCTTCACAAGGGCCTGTCTTTTTCCTCTGTTCAAATCCATGCCTCAGCCATTTCAGCTCATTATATCATAGAACCTCCCCTCTTCTCTCATCCACTGCTCAAGCAGTTCCTCAGAGGAGCCAAAAATTTGAGACCACCCAGGAGAGCTCCAACCCCAGCCTGGGACCTTAACTTTGTCTCGGAGAAACTCACTCTACCTCCTTTTGAGACAGCTGCTACTGCAGACTTGAAATTTCTTTCTTGGAAAACAGCTTTCCTTTTAGCAATCACTTCAGCTAGAAGGGTATCTGAATTACAGGCCCTTATGACAGTGGAGTATTTCATCATCTTTCATATGGACAGGGTGTCCCTCAGAACCAATCCGTCCTTCATGGCCAAGGTGGTATCCAGTGTGGCTCTTAATCAGTCCATTCATTTGCCAATCTTCTTTCCTAATCTACAGAATAAAGGGGAATGGATACTGCATTCCTTAGATGTGCACAGACAACTTAGACTCTACTTGGACAGGACTAAACCTCAAAAGAAATCTGAACAACTCCTGGTGGCATTTGCTGCAGGGGCAGAGGGGAAGGTTATTTCAAAGCAAACCATTTCTAAATGGATAAGCCATTGCATTCATTTCTGCTATAAGCACCATGGAAAACCTATCCCCCAGGGGATCAGACCTCACTCCACCAGGGCTGCATTTACCTCTACAGCCTTTCTCAGAGGCGTCCCTACCCAGGGACATCCTAGAAGCTGCTACCTGGAGTTCTGTACCTACTTTCACCAAGCGTTATTATTTGCCAATGTTTTCTAAATCCAGAGCTGACTTTGCCACTGCAGTCTTGCAGGGCCTAATAGCTGGCCCTAATGCTATCTAAATTCCTCGTCCCCAACCATAGCTTTGGGAATCTACCCAAATGTAATGACTGCAACAGTGAAACACGAAGAACATAGTACAGTTGTGTACACTTGCTATAAATGTAGATGTTCGAGTGTATTCACTGTTGCAGTCCCGGTTACCCTCCCTCCAGCCCCCTAACTTCTTTTGGCTATACTTCTACTTTCCTTTACTATGCTTAAAAGCCTTTTTGGTGTATTTGCTTTTTCGTTGGAGGTATATCCTTGTACTTTTATATTTAATTGCTTCCCATTAGGGGGGCACCTGACATTTGGGGCAAGAAAAACTGATGTAATGGCATCGTCTGCATGTTTTATACCCCTGACATCATGGAAGAGGGGACAGCAACCGATGCAGGACCCAAGACTTTGTTAATCAGGCCGACTGAGGGCTACCTGCAAGCAGATAACCCAAATGTAATGACTGCAACAGTGAATACACTCAAACAACTACATTTATGGTAAGTGTACACAACTGTACTTTTGTGATGCTCCTTTGTTAATTGTGCTGCTTTCTTACAAGTTTTTGTAATGTGTGCATGCCTCCCATACTCTTAGAGCAACAAAGCTGGACCAAACTATGAATAAAAGTGAGATAAAGGCTGAACAATAGGGAGACTTTTAAATATTTTGGTCTTTCAAAGTTTAGATAGTTGAGAGAATCAAACAGTTTTGCATCACTGTTTAAGATTTTTCTGAGGGATATGAAGTCTGAAACTGAAATGTGTGTCATTAATTTCTAATTTTTCTCATTAGTGATTTGCCGGTACAAAAGTATGAGGCCAAACTGAGGACATTCTGTGACTATCAGCACTTTTGAGAGGTATGAATGTGTGAATCTTTGATGCCTGAGGCCTGTTACTTGATTCACATGAATCACTGTTGTCACATGTTGAAGTCATTGCTGTAAAAATCAGCCACTATTTACTTGGTTACATTACCATGTAACACTATGCAAGGATATGCCATTCATTTGTATTATTGCACATTTTTTTTAATATTCCAGGTTCAACACTTACCTTGTAAATACAGCAGTTGCTACAGTTTTAGTGCAGGGCTGACTCTTTCTGATGCTAGGAGTACAAAACCATTACATGGGTAGGTAAAGGTTGTGAACATTGTCTGGCATCAGTGTTACTGTATGTATAGGTGATGAATGTGTGTGTTATGCATTGCCTCTTAGCCAGTGTAAGGGCATATTGAGCATGCCTCTATCTGCCTACATCCACAGTAGCTACTAGTTTCCCCTATGACTCCTCATATGTGTGGTTGTGGTGACCTTGTCAATGGTGGGTGGGATGTGTGCCTCTTCCCCTTGCTGATCCTATTGAAGCTGTTTTCTCAGGATGATGTGAAGCATAGCACAGATGGTGAAAATTTCAGTACCTGTACGTGGATTGTACTGCAGGGCTCCCCCAGATGTATCCAGGCACCGACACCACAACTTCAGCAGCCCAAACACACACTCTGTAATATTTCTTGTTTAAGCACATGCCTCATTGTAGTGTTCTTCATTTGGTGTATGCGCATTTCTGATGGGCATTGCCAGCCATGGTTCCACTGCATAACCTGCATCCCCCAGTAAATGACCCTGTGGGATATCACCCCTAGTAAATATTTCATACAGCTGAGAGTTGTGCCAGGTATGCGAGTCATGGTAACTACCTGCGTTGCCAGCACACACATTCAAGATGATTCCCTTAGCATTACACACATATTTGTAGTTAACGGAGTGGCAGCCACTTATGAATACAAAACAGTGTGCTATTGTGTTTTAGCAGTTTGTGTAAGCTTTATTGATTCTGTACTATTTTCTTGCTGACCCTTTACATTGTGCATGCACTCTGTAAACACAGATACACACAAGTCATGTTTTACTTATGGCATGTGGAAGATTTGGATGCCATCACCAATCCTCTCTTACTAAATCCTGCCTATCTTTTCCTGGAGTCTGGACTGATCTGGCTCAGAGTTTGCAAACACTGAAACTTTACTGCAGTTCTGCTGATTCCCTTCTAACATCTTCCTTGAATGTTGCTTCTTCTGTTCTTCGGACTCCTGCACTAAGATGCATGATTTGCATGAACTTAATCACTCTGATAATGTTTTACTTGTGGTTGCCTGCCCTTATTTCAAATCATCTCCCCTCCCTTGTTGTGTGCAGTGTTACTCCACAGTTGGGTATACATCATACATTACTTAAGCAAGTCACACCCCTGACTCAGGCAAAAGCAAGGCAAAGGAAGCAGAAGGAAGTTCTTTATGTTCTGGGTTCCTACTGAGCTCACACAACATCAACGTCTTTGACCTTGCACATGGACGATGCCACAAGGCATGACAGAGCTGCATGAAAAAATGTCAGTGAGCAAGCAGGAAGTATCATTAAAAATTAAATTAAGTAACTTAAAGGGGCCACTTGGACAGAAACGTGAGTTAATGGGTGCTAGCTCTCCCTCACTAATATAATAAACATTATAAAGAATGCATGGCAAAGTTTTCTTAAAATAAATAAATAACTGAGCAGATGGACAGCATGCAATATGAGCTCTGCGTAGTAGATTCTATGCAAGACAGAATTCTCAGAAAAAAATTAAGGGTGGATAGCTATAGTAAAACTTTGCCAGAATTAATGTGCCAGACCAGCACCTATTACAAGAAGATTGCACCTCTTCAAATGTTTACCAAAAACAACCTGAATGGATTTCTGCACAGATTTTTCTGAGATGGTCTTACACCAGCAATCATATGCTGATTCATTGTGGTAAGTCATTTCATAGCTACCTTTGTCCATGCAGTAGTCCGTGTCCTGGACAAGATCATTCCAAAATTTGTAATACCATAAACTTTAAAATCTGAAAATGTCACTTCTGTTCAAAGCAGGTCTATGACAGAAGTTAAATAACATGCAAAGGGGGGTTACTCCATTAATGATCACATCCAGCTGGAATACCAAATACATGTATAGCCAACAGAGGTAAAGCCAACATTATCGCAGATGTGAAAGTATACTACGGAGGTAACAGCTGAACAGCTTGCTAAGAAGAGTAGACCTATTCCATACGGCATCACCAGCCAGTCAGATATTTAGGTCAGTGGTGTTGCAAGCAATTTCCATTTTGTACTCACAGGCTTAGTGCTAGCCCCCCCCCCCCCCAACCTGTCACTTAAAAATGGACACAGCTCTCAAAATGATGCTCCATCAAACACTTAATACATGTAAGTAACATTTTCAGCTTTTCACCCTAAAGCTATTAAAACAATTGTTTTATATTAACAATATTGCACCAGTTGTTGGAGGCATTCTTTTAGACAGATATAATATGACCTACAAAAAATGTCATATTGATGTGATTGTCAGAAAAAAATAAGAGTACAAAGAGTGTGTCTGGCTACACCTTTGGTTTAGATCCATTTGTGAGTGAACCAAGAAACATGCCTGATGAACTTTTATGGAAAAGACACTGCAAAGAAGTCCAAAGTAAAGAGACTCGCTGATGAGCTGGTGAACACAACTTCCAGAAGAGGCTTTCTGTTTTTGTAAAACATGGGGTACAAAATAAACATTCTCCTTTGTTCATGCCTGAAACAAGTTTTGTATAAGATATCAGAGGTAGTGTGATAACCAAGTAATGCAGGATATTTGTTAACAAGATAGTGATTATGTTGACTTTCACTGTTCTGACAATAAAATAATTGACTTTTGTCTACTAGTTCTCAGCCAGTAAAATAGGAAAATAAATATTTCAAGTTTAACAGAGCATTGAATACATGTTCACAGATGAGTATTACAAAACCTACATATTTAAAAGATTTTGTGTGTGTGTGTGTGCAGAAGAAAAGGTAACAATATTATTTTTGCAAACTGCTTTAAACTCTGGGGCAGGAGAGAAATTTTAAAAATATACAAATGATATACATGATGGTGCTTGAAGTTGTGTTTTTGTGTAGGCATATGTCAACTGTAAATGTCATATCTGTATAGGCATATGGTTACATGGTTTTAAACGTTTGGTGTATGCTGCTTGATTCAAAGCTGTTAAAAAGTTTAGAAGAATGCTTGCAGATTCTGTAGTCAGGGATTTTAGAACACATGTAGACAGTGATTTGACCATTATGTATCTACTGTAGTGAGAAAAGGATTCAAAGTTGCACAGTGTGTAAGCAGGTATGGCATCTAGATCCAAGCATGTCATCATTCTGTTGAACTCTGCTGTCACTGGACTAATAGAGTACAGTGCCTGCTTTGGCATGTATCTGGCCAGGCATATGGAACTATTGGATCTTCCACAGAGATTCCGCAGAAAAAACACTTCATGGTGTGGAAAGCAAGTCCTATGTAGATTGCTTCAAATCCTTGTACTTGTATTCAACCTCCTACATGCTGCTTTGATGTAAGCTATGTATGCCCTACATACCATGTGTGAAGTACCAGTCCATCAGATATGTAGGTTTTGAGCATTGTATGTGAGTAAATGCACATTTGTGTGTACATCTTAGAAGAGTCTGAAGTCTTGTTCAAGACTGGTTTCCCTGCTTTGCATCCACTGAATGCTGGTATAAGCCACATTTCCTCACAACTATTAACTGAAGTAAGTGGCACATGAAAAATGAATGTATTTTGATCTGTTATGTTTAATGTATGATCTCATTATGTATATGTAATTATCTACCAACAGACTTTGGCTACTTTTAAGAATAAAAAAAAACTCCAAATTAATGACGTTACATATGCATAGTTCCAGGGCCATGGTTAGAAAACCATATTAGTTTGTGGCATGTCCAGTTTTTATATTACGCAATGTCACATTATGTAGTTGGTCATTTTCAAATGTTTATCCTGAGTGCTATGCTGTATGTATTCTAGAATTCTGTTGATAGCATGCATACACACACGTGTGTGTGTGTGTGTGTGTGTGTGTGTGTGTGTGTGTGTGTGTGTGTGTGTGTGTGTATAGAGAGAGAGAGAATGAGAGATGTTGCCTAGTGATGCTGTAAATAGCTGTATTAACCTTTTGTTACTTTTAATGTAGCCTGTTCTACTTTGTTGCCCCTAGAGCTCAGATTCTACTGACTGGTTTCTTACCCGGTTATCAAACTGAAACAAATAAATATGTGATGCATGTCTACATTCTCTCTCATGTTTTTATTCTCCTTAGGTCTCTACTGAATATGGGTTCTGAGCAGATTGACTACCTTGTTAACAAAAAAAAAAAAAAAAAAAAAAAATATATATATATATATATATATATATATATATATATATATATATATACAACAACAAAAAAAAAATATATATATATATATATCTGCCAGGGCATGTTACCAGCAGAAAGAAGGCTAATGTCTTTTACAGAAAATAATTGAAGAAACTAATGCAGAGTGCTATGTTCATTTCTGGAAACCTCCGTTCTTCAAAGTAGGCAAGACAGAGGCAGTCCAGAAAACAGCAACTGAAAAAAAATAATACATTGGCTGAACCTGCACATCACGCAAAACAATCTAAAAATGCCTAATGGTTGTGAGGTGGCAAATTGGCTCATTGATAAGATCTCTGCTGCAGAGTGCCAGAGCCCAGGGTTAAGTCCTAACTCCTGGTCACTGTCAGTGTGGATTTTGCACTTCTGCATGTTTTGTTTCTTCAGGCAATCTAGTTTTCTTCCAGTTTGGCTACATTAAATTCATATAGTAGGTCTAGGCCATGTCTGAAAAGGATCAGTGAACCAGCCTATCTACCTACTTAACTAATGATAGATGGATGAAAGGATATTTATCCTTTGGTTTACTTGGTTAGCCCCACTGAGCTAGCAACTTAGTTTCAGGGGAGACCTGCATTGCTTTTTATACTATTATGGAAATTTGGCCAGGTAATCAGGGAACTTCCTGTACTCCTATTGATACATGGTGTGGGATCTTTTACATCCACCTGAGCTATCACAAACTCAAGCAAATGGGGTCCTCAGTTTAATGTCTCATCTCAAGGACAGCAGACTCAGGAGTACAGTAACCATCTTATGCTGCACTGCAGTGTCAGCAATCCATCTACCTGGTGTGGGAATAGAACCCACAGCTTTCTGCACCATAGGTGAGTGTGCTATCTGTTGTGCCACTGACACTGCAGATAGATAAATGGTCAAACAGAAGTCATAGAGTAAGGTTGGAGGACAGGGACCCAAGAGAAACTTTTAAATTCTGAGGTTACTAGCAGTATTCGGATAAGGGTAAGTACATTAAGAAGGGACTGTAGCTTACAGTCGAAATTATAAAAGCTCATGGATGACATCATAAACTACTAGTTTTGTTTTCAGAAACTGTTGATCTATGCAATAACTTTTATAAATATGTAAGACAATTCAGGAATATTAGTGTTGTGTGTGTGTGTGTGTGTGTGTGTGTGTGTGTGTGTGTGTGTGTGTGGACAGCAGCTTATGCAAAGAGGCTGTATTAAGTTGTTCCTGTATCCACAGACAAACCTATTTCATAGTTGCAGTGTGCGCATGAAGTGCATTTGCATTCATGAAGAAGCACTGATTAATGTCTGCTTCTTCTGCACCTTTGAAATAAAATAATTTGAATGCTAGTACAATTCCATGCAGAACTGAGCCTATGGCCATGAGCCCTGCATTTTGATTTACTGCTAATGTAATGCATTTCAATTTGCCATTCCTTAAAGCCAATAAACCTTATTATGAATGTTGCATTGTGAGACAGTTTGGATTGAAGTCTAGTGAATGTTGCATTATGACAAAATCTAGATTAAAATCTGTAAAAAGTCAGACTTTCTCTATTCATGTGCATAATGTATATTAAGGTATAGAACTAGAACGTCTGCCACATCATACACTAAGTAGCTAAAATTAAGAATACCAGTCTGCACACGTAAATGTACTGGAGGTCATTTTTTAATGATTTTTTTCATTTGCCTAATGTGGTTAGCCTCTCAGTGTTGTCCTTTAATCTCTTTCAAGTTCTTTCTTTGCAGATTGTAACTGGTTGAAACAGGCTGTGACTGGGCATTAACTTAATGCTGCATAAACGTTAAGCTTTTGTGGTTGAATAACGCTATACAAAATACCAATCATATTATTTTTCTTTGTTTAACATTCTGCTTATGTTGGAAAATGACATTTTGCAACAAAGTGTTCAGTCTTACATACATTTGTAACTAATACAGTCTGATCGTTCTGGATTCCTACACTTATTTGTCTGTATTTTGTTCAGTGTTTGTGGAGTACACATTGCAGATTTCATGCTCCACTTCTTTTTATTTGGTTATTAGCATCAGAAAATAAGAAAGTCTTTGTTTTCCTTTTGTATGGAGGACATCACTTGCCAAACTAGCAGTAACTATGAAAGAAATGCAAGGGTGAGAAATTACAGTACAAATCCAAAAGAACACTGCAAAGACAAGCGGTCATGAAGCAGCAGGAATATCAGAAGCTATATTGCATGAAAGACATGAAAAGAGCAGTGCAGATTAAAGCAGTCAGAAGAAAGGAGGAAAATATTTGGAAAGAACAGAAAGAAAAAAGAGGGGACAGGGCTAAAACTGATCAGAAAAGGGTTAGAGAACTCCTTGTTATGAGAAAAACTTGTAACTACCTAATTTTAAGTAAAGACTGAAAATAATCCATGATGATGTTGAATATTGTGATGTCTGAACAGTATCTTGGAGTATTTTCAGACATTTAATTGATGCACGTGCTGTATGCATGCAGTATTAAGTTCTCTTCCTTGCTTATACTATTTTGGCTTACTAGAGAACAAAGTGGGGCAGAGAGAAAGTAAGGTGTAATTAGCATGGTTAAGGAGCCATAGTACAGGGTAAATGAGGAGTTGGTATGTTCTAGAACAGGGGTGTCAAACAGGTGGACCTAGGGCCACAGTCTGCCCACCTAGGCATTTTATCTGACCTTCAGTATGCCCTATAGCAAACTGATTTAAATGGACAGATACATGTTGGACATGGTAATGTGCAACCTCCTCCCAAGCCTTGTAAAATAGGGTAAGAGGCCCCTGGTACAAAAAGTTTGGACATCCGTGTTCTAGAAAGTGAATTATGTTTTTGTTAGGACATTAAGAACTTTTATCCTTTGATGAATCTAAAGACCTGAAAAAATAAGACCTAGACATAGTTATAATCATATACCCATAGCTGTAGGAAACATGGATCGAGTTGTTGCTTGGAAATACTGAAAAACTCGGAAATGGAAAAAAAAAGATTTGTGTCCAGCCTGCTGTAAGCATTTTCTTTTTAATGAGGGTACAGTGAGAAAGTGTTCGAAGAAACAGTTATTCTTAGTGACAGTCATTACAGTCACATGGGGTGATGTTATTCCCAGTGATTATTCATTTGGTGGTCATCTGGTAGGAGCTGGTCCAAACATCCTTTTCTACCATTACCCAGGCTATTGGCAGTGCAGTAACACAGCAGAAATTGCAATATTGCAAAAAATGTAGACTAACTATGGCTAAATTACAAGAAATCTTTCTCCTCTAAATATTAAATATGTATATATGTGTTTTATATATATATATATATATATATATATATATATATATATATATATATATACATATTCATAATGTAGTCATAAAATATTTACATATTTACAAAACATTTGCATAAAAATAAGCAGTTTAGTGGTAGACTATTATATACACGCTATCAAATGGTATGAAAAGGTAGATGTTTGCATTCTATGCACCAAATCATCAAAGAAAAAATGCTATGTTGAGATTGTATACAGGTTAGTTTAAATAGGTTTCTTTGTGGAGTTTGTCTAGCCAGTTTATTGGTGAAGGTGGTGTCATCCAGCACATCAAAGCAGTGATAGGCAGATATACTGTTGAGATTTGAAGACAACTTAAGTCTAAGCTGGGCATAATTGATATTGTTATATATTTAAGTTGGTAAGTGACAAAAATTTGCAGTACAGTTTTCCTGAAATTTCTTTTTTCACATAGTGTGAAATGTGGTCTTCAGTGTTGGGGAACCTAGAGTGTTAGAAAGTAGGCTGCAATGGACTGGTTTGACTGCTATTCTATAGAGAAAGCAGTAGACAGTATCTGCTGTCAGAAGTTAAAAACTCAGTGAGGATAGAAAAAAAGAGGCTTGAGTTGGTATTGCTATCCAGTTTAGCCTATATGTATTGCCAGGGGCGGCATTGGACTGCTGGACTGCAGCCCCCTCAGCTGTAAAATTAAAGAAAATAAAAGGTTTTAAAAAAATTAAAAATTTGTGGACTTTCGCACATGGGCACTAGTCCGGACTGCTGCTGAGACAGTCTGGAGCATGCACAGACTGTTTCAGCAGCAGTCTGGACTGGGAAACATGTAAGAGCAGAGATCCCAGAAGTCTATGCAGTTGTAACTGCGTAGACTGTCGCAGGAAACTCATCAGACCCAGACTGCAACATCAGCAGTCTGGAGTCTCGTCCAGGGAAGATCTCGTGTGGTGGATGTGCAGACTCTCGTTGGAGGAAGATCTCACGTGGTGGATGTGCTCCAACGGGCGGGGGTTTGCAGCTATGGAGTTATGGCACAAAGGGATGGGATCTACATCGCTCCAGGTAAGTGTGTGTGTGTGTGTGTGTGTGAGAAAATGCCCCAGTTGCTATATACTGGTGGCTAGAACAAACTCATGGTGGTGTGGTAGGGAATACCTCAGGCTTGAACCCTGTACCTTGTATGCAGGTGTTAAAGACCTGAATTCCCTACACACCACCATTTGTAAAACAATTGCAGATTTTTGCCTCATATTTGATCTGATCTGTTCCTCATAATATCTGTGGTTTCTAAATGTTGCAATGCTTGATTGATATTTGATGGTGCAGTGATAGCATTGTTGCCTCACAGCTGCAGGTTCTCAGGTTTGATTCTTGGCTGGGGTGTCTTCTGTGTGGGGTCTGCATCTTCTCCCTGTGTTTGTGTGGGTTTGTGTTTGTGTCCTCCCATGTTACAAAGACATGTCTGCATTATTTCTTCCTGGGTCTCTGCTGAAAGTTGTTTTTTTGCTCCAAGTCAGACTGTCCTGATTAACAAATGTTAAATAAAATTGACAGGCATTTGAATTTCAGACTTCGTATTCTTCAGAAAATACATAGTAATGCAACCTACGTTTATAAGATGAATATTTGAAATTTGTCCTTATTTTTGGGACTGTATTTCCCCATTATTGGCTTTGTCCAGGTTTTTTGTGCTAAGGTTGACAGCTATGGCAAGAACTGATTTCACTGAATATGTTTGAGGGCTGTATTCCCTCATTACTGGGTTTGCCCAGGTGTTTTGTGCTAAGAGGTTGACCGCTATGGTGAGAACTGAATTCATTAAATGATAGCCATTTAAGTTTCAGTCGTCTGCTCTTTCACAAAGCAGCTGATTTGGCGTAGTGGTATGTTGCTCTGACTGTTCTGCACAGGGACCTTGGCAGTAAAATGTATGGTGGTAACACAGCATTTTTCTTTCACAAAGCAGGTGATTTGGCATAGTGGTATGTTTCTCTGACTGTTTTGCACAGGGGCATTGGTAGTAACACGTATGGTGGTAACACAGCATTTTTCTTTCACAAAGCAGCTGATTTGGCATAGTGGTATGTTGCTTTGACTCTTTTGTACAGGGACCTTGGCAGTAAAATGTATGGTGGTAACACAGCATTTTATTCTAGCAACCTTCCAAGATTATACAAGCAATGTTTAATGTGTCCCTGGTTTTTGGGCTTTTGACCCCCCCCCCCCAATAAATTTGGCTTTTTCCAGATTTCTTGTGCTGTGAAGTTGAGATGCAGTTGAGTATTGAGTAGATTTTACAAGGAGCTGAGAGCTGCAGGGGAACAGAAGTTTAGTGCTGCTTATGCTAAGTCAGCTTGCGTTGTTAATAGCACAACAGGTTGTGTACTTGCTTTTGATGCAGAAGGTTGTTGGTTCTACTCCCACAAGGGGTGAATGCTGCCGTACTGAAAAAGTTAAGATACTAACTATGAGCCTGTTATCAGTTTGCCATCCATTTCCTATTGCAATATTACTAGCGTATCATTTTTAATGTAATATAGGCAATTTATTCCTCAGAGGCATCCGACACTTTATTTTTTGATGAAACCATGAAATATAAAGGTGTTTGCTAGCAGCAACCTCTTCATTAGTTACAGATTTATTTAATGTGGAATTATTTAGATGACTTTTTTATTTCTTCAGAGATTGTGCATATTTACTGATAATGGTGGACTGTAGAATTGTGCATATTTACTGATAGTGGTGGGCTGTAGAATTGTGCATATTTACTGATAATGGTGGACTGTAGAAGTTTGAGTAGACTTTTATGATGGAAATATTCTGAACTGGGCAGTTTTGTCATTATGGGTGCATGCATTTTGTTTCATTGTTTACTGGAAAGATGTTCTGAATTGGGCAGTTTTGTCATTATTGGTGCATGTGTTTTGTTTCATAGTTTACTGGAAAAATGTTCATAACAATAGGAAGGTGTATCAAAGAGCACATGTATGTTTCATATGCAAGGGGCCTATGATTTGAAAACAGCCCAGAATTCATCTTTATCCGACACTGGTAAAATGTATTTTCTTTGAATGTGGGTTTCAATGCTGTTTCAATGAATGAGAGTTTCAAGGGCAGAGAAGTTTTAATGCTAACTTTGTTTAGCAGATGTCTTAGTGTTTGTGCTGTAAAATGCAAAATAAAACTTTCAAATGAAGTCCAAATCATCATAGAAGTAAATCAGTATGCACATAAGTGTTTATGGTAAATGGAGTGAAATAGCCAAGTAATGGATCATTGGAATGGCTGCAGGGGGAGGCTCCATTTGGCCATGAATTTGTGAGGGGGAAGGGCGGCAAACTTCCCCAGCTGAACTATATCTCCCAACTGTCCAGATTTTCAAAGAATGAATAGATTTTTGCTTCTTATTTTTGATTTGTTCTCCATAAAATTTGTGGTTTTCTGGCAAATCATTTAGGAATTAAGTCACTAAATAATGACACACTGAGTTTCAGACTTCATAACCTTCAGAAAAATGCATGCTAAAGTAAGACCTCTTGTTCTATCAACTGTCTCAGTTTATACAAGAGCAATTTTTAGTACTGTTTATATGTTCCCCCAATATATTTGGCCTTGTCCAGATTTATTGCATTAACAGGTTGAGAGGTACATGCAAATAAATTGCTTTATAGAATTAGGCATAGCCAAACCTCTCAACTGTCCCTGATTTTGGCTGAAAATGTTACTCTTCCCTCTAATAATCCCTCCGCAAAATAGCAATTTTGGAAGAAAACATGGAGGGTTTACAATTAAGAAATAACTGTAATAATCAGAGTTAGTTTACTTTTATTTCAGAAATGCATGTAGATTCTTTTATTTTGTCAGCTGCTCAAGTTAGCAGTACTAATATTAAAGTGTCCCTTCTTTGACAGGTTCTCATCTGTATTTTGTGGCTATTTTATATTTTTACATCACATTTTTGGTCCAGTTTTCATAAAATTCTGTTTTTTTTGGCAAATTAGTGATAAATCATTAAAGACTGAAGTTAGAAAATAATGACAGACATTTGAGTTTCAGATTTCATACCATTCAGAAAATTCATACTAATGCAAAACCTATTCTATTATCTTTCTAAGTTTATAAGAGCAATATTTAAAAATTGTCCTTATTTTTAGGCCTTTGTCCCACTTCTTTGTATGGCTTTGTCCAGATTTCTTGCTCTGAGGTTGAGAGGTATGACAAATGTGTCAGGGCCATCAGTCAGTCAGAGACATTTCAAATTGCGACATACTTGTTGCACCCCACTCCCCCATGTAGTGACTCTGGATGTGTCGAAGCAAGGCAAGGAGCAGTTATGCAGTGTAAATGTGCAGAGTATCCCCCACCCCCCATCCAAGGTAGACACAAGTACTAGAATGGCTTTTCATCTGTCCTTGAATTTTGCAGAATGGTCTGGTTTCTGTCATATTTTTGTACTGTTGATTTATGCTTATTACTCAAAGTGCCTGTTGCTCTGTGTTTAAGTAGCAATACTTTAATGACCATCAGGTAAGCTTGGCTGAGATCATAAGATGCAAGTAAGCTTTAATAAGCATACTGTTAAAGAACTGCCAACATCGAAAGCCTTTCTGTTGTTGCCATGTAGAGAATACTTAACTAGATAATGTATAAGCCTTGGGTATTGAAATGCATATGACAGTATTTGTAATAAAGGACGGGATTACATTATTTTAAGTAGCTCATTACACTTGGAGAATTCCAGTAATCTCTGCAGGCTTTACCTGTAAACTAAACAGAATGCCAATCGTGTGGTCCATATCCTGTACAGTAATCCTTTTAAGCAATGTATCTTGAGCTTATTTCTTGTTTGCTTTTCATTTTTTACTTTGATCATGTTTTCCCCATGAAACAAGTAGATAATTGTCAGGCAGCAGGTCTTTTTTGGATAAGAAATATTTTTACAAGTGGGGGCATCAGAGATTTCTACTTTCAGCATGTTACTTGGTACTTTAATAAAGCTGAATATAAATTATAATTAGAACTGCAGTGCAAGAAGTGGTTTGAGTTGACTGCTGTTTGTTTTTCTTGTACTTGTTTTTGACTGGCATTCCATTAATGTATTTAAAAAAGTAATTTATTTTTTCATGCCTCACAACCTTTTTGTTTCCATCTAGATATTAAGTAAGCTGTCATGCAGCCAATGCATTGAAATATTTTTATTCTTCTACACTTCATTTTGTCTTGATTGGACTTTCATAATGACGGTTTGGCACCCAGGGCAGTGTATTTAGTTAGTTTTTGTGGTTTTGAGCATAGCCCCTCCTCTTTATAGTTGACCACAGCCCTTCTCATTCACCCCACCCATTCAGCTGTTTCCTGCAGCCCCCCTTTGATTGGAAGTCACCAGCTGCCACTGTGTATTGCAGTGATGCTCAAGTCGTTAGCTGTTATAATAAATCTGCAATGCTTGTTTATTATTGCCTGTAGTAACTGTGTATTTTGACTTAGGTTTATGGCTATGTTGGACAGTCCAGATTCCAATTTTGGAACCAGATTGTTGATGGAATGGTTTGTTCTTGACTCCGTTGTAAGGAAGTTAAATGCACATTAGATACAATGTAACAAACCTTGGGCTTGCATGTAACTTTATCCATTGTGAGCTTGTTGTGCTCTTTGAATGATAAGGAGGGATCCAGCCACAATATTAAGTAATCCTGTAGGTGGATATGCTTGATTTAGGTGGTGCTGGGGGTCTGTAATGGTGATAATTTGTTTTAAGGTTTTTGTGGTACATATGTTGACAGACTTGGCTGACAGACATACATGATTTAAAATCCCACCACTGCCAACCAACATAAAACTAGTTTTGTGAGATGCAGGAACCATGACCATTGAATCTACTCCATTGCCCAGATATAGTTCTGAAGGCATCAAAGGAATAGCCTTTTTATCACACTGCTGACACTCAATGGATTAAAATAGAAAAGATGCGCACAGATCTGATTCACTAAACAATTCAACAAATGTAACCCAACCTTAAGAATGGCTACCCTGGGTATAGGGTTCCAACATCCACAATCAGACCTGGACTACATTCTTACTATTTACTGAGCTTTGTCTTTATTAGCATCCCAGGCCCCTTTCTCACCATTCTCTCTGTGAATGTCAGGGTCTTCAGTGCCTCTTAACCGTAGTAGCTACCCATCAAGCAAGTCGTTACTAGTACACACCCACAAACACCCCTCCAGGGAAGGCTGGTTGAATTTTAAAATGGTGAGCAAATGAAAGACATCTTCATATGTAAGGGAATGAAGGAAGAAATGCAGTAAAAGTCAAGGCATAGACTAAACTGAAAATAGTGTCTTGTGCATCTTCTGCAGTATTCATATACCTGACAACTTTGCCAAATACATAATGGAATGCACTATGAAATGTATAAAAAGGAAAAATGAAAAACACAATAAGTATAGTATTTTGATCCCATTTTAAATTTTCATGATCCACGTGCAATTGACTTAACCAGTTATTGCTTAGTTCCAAACCTAGAGATGAGTTCTGCTTAATGTGAAGGTCTTAAAATTCATATAACAACCTGAGATGTGATATGATCATTCAAATCGCATGGCTGTTATGCTTTGCATACTACGCTCCTGTTATTGATTTAAAAAAAATAGGATCAGCCATAGCTCATAATGTTGCTGATTTTAAGTTTTAATTAAGGATCCAAAAATTCATATGAGGGAAAACTGGAATCCATGGCTTTGCTTATTTTACTGGCAATGGAGTTCCTCTTTGAGAGAGTAAATATTTTCATTACTATCCAATTAAACATCTTATAATTTTATAAGCAAACAAATGAGGATTTCAGTGGAATATTGCCTAGTCATTAATGAGCTTACATTATTTAATGTAATATATTTTTTAGTTCTATATATACTGTATTTGAACATATTTTTTTGGCATGGCTGATGTGTAGCTTTACTTATCCGCCTACCTGCCCTTGTTTCATTCCTCTCCCCTATACTGTCATTTGTGCCAGTGTAGCCCTTCATTGGTTTGTGTGTCTGTCTTCAGGCATATTTAGCCATACAGTGACAAGATCCCTGCTGCAGCAATGGACAGAAAGTTTGAGAGTTACAGGAAGAGTAATCTGGTAGCTCATTATACAACGGATCATTTGTATATTACTACTAAGGCCTAGCCACCCTTCTCTGTTAAGAGTGCCATTGTAAGTGGATATGTTGCTTATATGATGCAACTTCCAGCATCATGCTGATGGGCTAGTATCTACTGTTGGTGTCTACATCTGGAATGTCAGAGTCCCAATGGGAAAAAAGGTATTTTCAGGCACAAAAGGAAGGAGAGAGAGAGAGAGAGAGAAAAAACAGAGAAAGAGAGAGACAAAGTATGGAAGGAAGGAGCTGCATAAATGGTTGTATAGTGACAAATGGAAATGTAATACTGGATTGATATTACTGTCTCTTTGGAGATGTATAATTAGTTTAACTTTAGGAGAACAGTTTTAAATGTAATGGATTTTGAATGGGTTCTTGATCATTACCAAACTGTGTTGGAGACATGGATGTCAAGAAATTCACCTCAAGAGCAAAGCAAAGCAACCATGGTATGTAACTGCCACAGTAGGACAAACTACACAATTCTCTTTGCCTGTGTCCAGAAAATAAATAGTACTCTCACTTTATTACTTTATACATTACAGCCCTCCATACCTCTCACCCTCTTAGTGCAAGAAATCCGGACAAAGCCCGACAAAATGGGGGGGGGGGGGGGGCAAAGGCCCAAAAATAGGGACATATTTTAAATATTGCTCTTATAAACTTAGAAAGTTGCTAGAGTAACAAGGTTTGCTTTAACATACATTTTTCTGATGGAGCTGATGTCTGAAACTGAAATGTATGTCATTATTTAGTGACTTCAGTCCTTAGATAATCCCAGCAATTTGCCAGAAAACCACAAATTTTGAGGAACAGATGAAAAATATGAACCAAAAATCTGGACATTCTGCAAAAATCTGTACAGTTGAGAGATATGCAGCCTTCTCCTTAAGCTCTATGTACTGCCCACAAAATGCTGATAACTTTATTTTATTCTAAGCTATACAATACTGGGGTTGTCATGTGAACTATAATTCACATTTTCAGGTGTGCAACAGATTATATGATTTTGCATTGCATTTGGATAATGCATATCCAAACAATTATGTATAAGAGCTTACTTATCACTCTTTGCTATCATAGCGAGTATCATCTTTCTAAATAGGCCATTTGAATTCTATTACCTTACAAATGCTGTTGCTAGAAGTCATAGCTGGTATTAGTAACACATTAGGAAATGCAGTACCATAGTCTTGAGGCTCAGTAACAACACAGAGATCAGGAGAGTCCCTAACTGGAAGTATGCCACATTCAGACTGGCTTTATAAGTCATGAAAGGTCTTTCTGGGGGACAATTGTCACTTCCTAGTAGTTTCTCTCCATGTCAGATGTCAGTGGCAGTTGATATTTGAGGTAAAAACAGTCCTGTCTTGTGTAGATATCTTATGTCGTATGTTAACAATATATATAAAAATAGTTGAGTGTATACGTATGTATGTGTGTATTTTGGTTTCCTTCTCAAACTGTGTACACCAAACTTATGATCCTGAGGAAAGTGAGACTGTGTGTGAAAGCTGAGAATGCATAATAAGTCTAAGGTTGTAGTATCTCAAGTATTTCCCTTCTCAAAGACAGAGAGATCTCAGGTTAGTAATTATAAGTTGCAGGGATGGGATAGCTATAGGTGTGGAATCAAGTTTCAACATTAACTTTATTTGGAAATCAGAGTTTATTTTGTGAAGCCAAGGGAATTGTAAGAAAAATTATATGTAAACTGTTTACATAGCCAATATGACCAGCACATTTTTGAGAAGTGGGAAGAGAGTTCCTGAAGAAAGCCAATATACTCGTGTGAACATGCAACTCAGGGTTAAGATGGAAATCTAAACCCTGTAGCTGTGAGGCAGGGACCTAAACCTCTGAACCATCTTGCCACAGGTAACTGTTTTAACAGGACTTATTGGACCCACTTCAAAGTGAGGGTATTGAATGGAGCAACTTAGTGACTGGGACTATATTAAGATGAGGTCACATTTTGAGCATGTTTACAATTTTAAATAAATAACTGGTCGTACATTACTGCATATGCTGAATAGCTTTCTAGTAGTAATCTTTACAGAATAAAAACAAAGAAACTAGTGGTCTTAAAACTTTGTTGATGAGCTCAGTTACAATAAAAAATCATGAAACTCCGGTAGTGTTCCAAAGCAACAAGGCTTTATTCATCATAGACAAGTGATCCTCAATAACAAAAAAAAATCAGAAGTATTTTAACAGTGTGAAACAGATCACCTTTTATATACTTAAAAGTAGGTGTGGAAAATGTACTCTTTTTTTTTTTAATTTTAAACCAGCCTATTCAAGGCAAATGGTATAAACAGGGCCCTAAAAGTGCATTTTAGAACAAGTACCCACCCTCACACACTACTACTGATTAGATCAAAATAAATTCTAGTCGAGGAAGACACTACAGAATACATGCCAGAGCTTGTCTGAGAAGAGACTTCATTGCAGACATATGAGATCATTTAATTGTGTTCCATTATATTTCCAAAATAAAACCCTATATCTCTAAATACAGAAACGTTGGCCCTGATGACATGTGATGCACATGCTCTTATGGAGGAATGTTGTCACATTTGGTGAAAATTAGAAACTGAGTATAAGGCAGATTGTCAGCATGGCCCTTTCTGATGCCCTTGTAGATCAATTGACATGGCCTTGCATTAACAGTTTTTATCTGAAACAGCTTCATGTTTTTAGAAACATTTCTGGATAACAGATATGGATATCCAGTAAGCACACTATATGACAGAAATACAGGTTGGTGGCTATTTATCTAAATCTTGTCTGTGATTCAGTTTTAAGTTAACCCAGTCTAAATATGTAAGTGAAGTGCTGTAACTTGCTTTTATTCATGCAACTCATGTAACCATGTCATTAGGCACAATTTCAAAAACTGTAGTCGGCTATCATTTGCCTCACTTGTAGTGATGTTTGTTACTATAAACTTCTCTCCCTTTGACCTTTGTCTGTCTGCATTGTAGAATGAAAAGCTAAGTGTGCTATATCACTGCTTGTTCATCACCATTCAGTTAAAGTGATATAAGTAAATCACTTCTATGAAATTAATAACTCTCTGACACAGGAAGTGGTACGGTTAATGACATCTCTGACACGAAGTGGTATGGTAAGATGGGTGCAACAGCCAAGTTCTGTTCTAGAAACCTTTAAAGCCCTGATAATCACATCTTTTGTGATGTTGTTCTCACTCTTTTTTAGGGAAACAATGTTATATAAATTATAAATTTAAGAAGCCTGCAGCAGAGAAGTCTGATTCTCCAGCTAAGATTCTGTGCATGGTAAAAGTGGTCTAATCCACACTGTGGTATCTTTTGGACAAATGTATCTCTAAGACACAATAAGTAGCATACAAGCCAAGCCTCTAAGACTTGCCTCTGCAAAGTTAGTCCTGCTGGTGTCACATTGAAAGCACAGACAATACTAGCAAAGGTAATGCCCTTCTTTATTGCCCCCCCCCCAAAAAAAAAAAGAAAAAACAAAAACATTGAGTAATGTTGTTCAGGGCATACATTGGGAACACCTAGTTAAAAAAATTCTGCCTTCTTCACTGAGAAATGAAAAGCAAGATATACCAACATGTACCTCTCCCTAGGTCACAGGGTTTATCCCTTCCTTCAGATATGAAGGATAAGCAGAATTATTTGAGGAAATTGTTCTCTCCGCAAAATGAATAATAAAAAAATGGGAGCTAGAGGCCCAGAATTGGGGTATTTTTTAAATATTACTCTTAATTTACTTTAAAAGTTAATACAACCATGGGTTTTGCAGCAGCATGCATTTTCTGAACTTCTGCCTCACTGATGGTCGAGAGATAAAGCCATAACTACAACCCAGGTGACCCCATTTTGATTAGCAGTTTGGGTGCTTGACAGATTGATGTGGGTTAGTTTTTATCATGGGAAGAAAACATGAGGGCAATTATAAGCCAGGGTTGAGGGGTCAAGGGAAGCAGAGAAGTTATGCCTGCGTTGGGGTGGAGCTGTGCCTGAACCACTCCTCACAGGCCACCAATCCTGATGAATACATGTTCTCGCAATGAGGGTATATAGGGCTAGATAAAAAAAAAAAATCATGAAGCTGCTGAGCATGACACAAGTTGCCACAGGGAAGGAAGGGGATGGTTATTCTATACACTAGGACACAACTTCAGTTTCCATCCCAGCCTCAGTCTTGGGAAGTAAGCCTCACTACTTAGTTGAAGAACAGCTATGCCTTCCCCAGTAGCAAGCATGCTAACGGAAGTGCCGTCAGTGGACCAAAAAGAATACAAAAAAAAGCATTTGGTAAGCCTCACTACTTAGTTGAAGAACAGCTATGCCTTCCCCAGTAGTAAGCATGCTAATGGAAGTGCCGTCAATGGACCAAAAAGAATACAAAAAAAAGCATTTGAACAAAAATTGTGAAACTCTTAATATCTGGCATTATTGACCAATTGTAATCCTCACGGATTTACCTAAAAAACATTTTACGAAGGACAGAGCAAAAATATGAAATAGAAATATTTAAGAGCTATGTCAACAAGTAGTGCATCCATTTTTCTTATAAAGTGTATGTACTTTTCAGACAGGGAATTGTGTAAAAAGAAAAACTAACTACTGAAATATAAAATAAAACAGGTTGGTTATTTCTGAAACACCATCCATCAAACCATCATATATTAACAGGATATAGAAGGCTAGTATATTAAAATAAGTCATAATCAATCTAGTATAGAACACTAGGTGAAAGTTCCAATAGCCCTTGGATAATTGCAGGGTAATAATGGAGTTTAGAATTGCTGTGATTTCATAAAAGAATGGGCCTTGTAGTCCAAAACATTGTACACTTTAATATTCAATGGCAAACATAATCTAATACTTTACAACTAATTAATTAAATATAGTTTTTTGTTTATATATTATTACAAGAAAATTAATATTATTTCAGTGGAAACTGGTAGAACTGAAATTCTCATTTTGCCAATTGTGACATGCATTGGCTTATCTTAGGATATAGGAAACATATGAATATTTCATTATATGCTCATGATGGCAAGATAATACTCTCTCTCTCTTCAGCATAGATGAGGCAACTACTTCATCTCCATCCAACTTTAACAATCATAGCAATTTTGCAGAATATCCATAGATAAACGCACATTATTTTAACATTAACTGCAGCTGACGCGAGTTTTATAGCACAGCATTTGAACTGGTTTTCTTCATGAATACAGTACAAAGTTACTGTGTATTTAGTTTGATGATAGTTATGTAAAGCTGCTAGTCTCAATTCTCATCTGAATTCAAATGTGTTGCTCTTTTATTTTCAAAGCTGTTTTAAAAAACATCATCTAAGGAATTAATAAACAACATTTCCCATGACCAGCAAAACAGAGGTATTCAAAGCATAGATACTAATCTATGCAGTGCAAATTAAAAGCAGAAGACTTCAGAAAATAATGAAAATGTTATGGCCACATTTTTTGCTACTCGGTGGCCCATTCCAAAAGACTTGCTGTTAGTGTAAGTGACTAGTTAAACGGAGAGAAGGCTCAGAGCAGGTCTTAGAATCTGGCCCCTGGAGTAAGCCTGTTATAGACGGGCCTTGCACTAAAGTAAGTCATTTACAATGAGAGCAACTCTTTTGGAATCTGGCCTATAGGATCATTTGCGCTTGCTGTTTAATTCCTAGATTAATAGTGTGGTGTGTCCAGTGGGCTGTATACAGTTGTAAAAATGTAATTAAGTGTGCAGTTTACTGGTGAGCCATCACTGGAAAGTACACAAACACCATAAACAGAAGCAGAGGTACAGCTGGCTTACTATTGTAGATATTTGCAAGGAAATGTTTACTGCTCAGAATGGCTGTCCACAGTAGCACAACAATGCTGAAAGGCACTTTTCAAATGTCCACCATCAGTATGCCACTTAGTCTCTGATGTAACTAATATTGGTATACCTTGTTTGTGTGGCCTCGCTGGAGGACAATGTGCCATTAATCTTTTTCTTTAACTGTCACCCCTGTGGTACGTCTGGTACCAGTTTTCACAAATACTTTCAATATCTGATTAGGCAAAGCATACGGCAAATACATTGTAGTGTCTCATTTCAGTCAGCCAGCAGGGCTACTGAATGGGTTCGTTTTCACTGTTTAATAAATTAAGGTACTCAAACTTTTCCGTATCATGTTGTTCACATTTCAAAATGCTAAATGAATAAAATCTTGTACCCTCTAACTTTATTTTTGCATACCTGACATTACTGAATCAGTGTAGTAGAAGAAACATGAATTTTTCTTTAAAACTTTAGAAACTCAAAACTTGGATTCAGTCCCAGTTGTTGTACCACAATTCCAAAGACCACTCTCGACCAGTGGTTTTAGCACTTTCATTCACTTTTATTAATGTGAACTTCCTCAGAAACAATTAGAGCTACCCAAACTTCCCTTTTTGTACATTCCTTCATTTTTAAAAACAGGAAATGACATCACATGTTTAGCAATTAAAATCACCAAAAAGCAAATTTAAATATAAAAATATCATTAACGTTCATTTATATAGGAAAAAACATTTTAAATTAATAGATTCATTTAACCCAGGTGCATGATCTGCACCGAGGCACAACTGCCGAAAGGCTTCTTTGCATTCCAATTTGTCATCACCTTCAAAAATCACATTATCAACCTTATCCAAGACAAAAAATGTAAACTTTTTGAATTCAGAACATACAATTGCATGTCTAGCTAATGCATTAGATACATCTTTCTTTTTTATAGCTAGATTGTGTTTGTATATCCTGCGTTTTAAACAATGTATAGTTTTTCCAGTATAATAGCTTTCGCAGGACATGCAAGTAGCAATGTAGACTATATATTCACTACTACAAGTAAAATAATTATTTGCCCCAAAAGGTTTGTTTATGTGACTTAGTTACAAAGGAGGAATTGTTGATAAATCTACATTGTTTACAATTTTTGCATGCATATGTACCTTTTTTGGTACGTCTTTCCACTACTGTAGTCCCTGTAGTGATTTTCCAAAATTCTAAACGTTTTTAATGCTAGTAACTTTCTTGTAAGTAAATTTAGGTTTCATACCTATTGTTGTTGCAAGTTCTTTGTTTCCCAGCAAAACATTCCAATTATTTTCAATGATATCTTTTATATGCCACATCTCAGTAACTTTAGGTATTGGGAAACCACTATAATAATTCACAATTCTGTTGTCCGGTATGTCAGATGTACCAGTGACTATTGGACCTATCATTACATCTGTAGATTTTAATATGGGTGATGCAACCCCCCTTCTTAGACATATTACTTCTTCTTCTATCTGTTGTAACCATTCTACACTATAGCCTCTTGATATAAACAAGGACCTCAATAGGTGAACTTCTCTCACAAAACATTCATCATTAGTGGTCAATCTACTAAGTCTAATGATTTGACCTTTTACAACACCCCTTTTCATGTGTTGTGGGTGTAAACTATCTCTATATAGATACTGATTAGCAAATACTGGTTTTCTAAATATACTACTTTTGAATTTCTTATTTTCAACATCTATGTTTTTCTTTCTTTTAACAGTAATGAATTCCCATATTTTTGAGACATGCTGGTTCTTCTTTTCTATGGCATTTCCTTTTGATGCCACTTTTTGAACTGGATTCAACTTGCATCAGGGCAGGATGCTTCAGGCACCATAGTCACCTGATGTGGCTGTGACATGTTACCTCTGGACTAGTAATCAAGGAGCCTCAATCCTCACCACTGGCAACAGTGGGGGATGTTCACTGGGAGGATAATGGATACACAGACAGTATTTCCAGATGCAGCTGTCTGCATCAAGTGCAATTTCCCTTAAGAACACACAGAGACCACAGTCAGTTCGGGGCTGGTTTCTCACTCTTCCTCCATATCCCTCCAAAAGACTCCCCACTGGAACAGATGTAGAGTTGAGATCTTAGCTGAGTGACCAAGCCAAGACCTCCAGCACCCTCTCTGCTAACCTGTGCTTCATGTCCCTTCCCAAGTAGCTGACGCACACGCTCTTTGAGGTTTGATTTGCACACACACCTGGAAAGACTGGCACAGTTTTACTAGCTATGCCCCTTTCTGCCCAGACTGTAAGGTAGTTTGCATGTCACCAGACACCTGGTAAAGGCTGACACAGGTTTACCAGCTATGCCCTTTTCTGCCCAGACTGTAAGGTAGTTTCCATGCCACCCATCACTCCTTATCAGCTATTTTAGGACACTTAAAGGGTGTCCAATTCTACTGTGTAATATTAATACAAATGGTAGTTTGACCAAGAGCAAGACAATTAGGAGTGGCCCACATAGTGCCACCAAATAAATATGCAACTACTCTCAACACTTAAGTATCTCTACACAAATCAGCCATAATGAAAGGTTTAAATATATTTCATAATTACAAATGTATAAAAAGTTACCGCTCAGGGTCAAACCAGGCAATATACAGTCCAAGCCAAAAGTTAATCACAGATTGAGTCTATTCAGACGTTACACTGGACTGTAACTCCGTACAAACATGTCCGGAGTCAAGTTGAAGTGAAGAGATGAATAAAGATGTCTGTTCAGACCATTAAGCAGCCTCCACAAATAAAAGAAGTAATTCCAAGCTCAAAAATAAAGGTAGCAGATCCTTTTATTAGTACAAAATTCGGTAAGCGCTTTTGCTATACAGCTTTTTCAATCCTTTACGTAACTGGTTTGACCCTGAGCAGTAACCTTTTATACATTTGTATGCTGAAATTTTTTTATTTTCTGCTCAGGGTCATTTATTTGCTTGTGGTATTTTATTTTATTTGGTATATTTCATAATTAATAAAAGAGCAAAACAATACTAAATATATATTCACAGTGACAGAGTTCAAAACCACAGGAATTATTTAAAATAACATTGCAGTAATGCCCACACAAATAAAGAAAAACATCTAAACCAAGCTTTGCTATATTCCTGACTGTATCTAAGAAAGTTGTACTGTTCCCTATAAACTTACTTAATTAGAGCAAGGCAGATGTTGTAGTGAATGGTTGTTTTCAGGTCCAAGATCGAATATAGAATGCTCCGTCTCATTAACAAAGTTCTGAAATTAATATCTAAAATATTACTGCTGGGATAGCTTGCAGAACGCCATCCTTTATGGTAATCTGACTTCTAGTTCCCAGGCCAAAATCCCCATTGCTAGAAGCTGGCAGCATTTAGCATCTACCTGTAAAAATATACAGACAAGAGGTTTTCCTCAGATCTTTGGCGGATGCTGGAAGTCATAAAACAATTGTATTCCTTCATGCTTCAAAAGTAGCAATTAGTTCACTACAAGGACAATACAGAAAGCTTCCTATCACAGACTCTGTCTCTCTAGCCACAGTAAAAACTTGAGAAGGAACCTCTTTATTGCGTCCTATAAAGTAATTTAATTTGAGATAACTTTCTAAAGTTTATTAGACTGGGGTTAACCTCTTGAATCCCAGTTTCCACTGTTAAAATATATACATTTAAACAGTTAAAATACATACATTTAAACAGTTACAGTAGTGCATGTACATCTCTGTTCTCTTCCAGTAAGGCACCACTGTGGATACATTTTAAACACAGCACCTTTACAAATACCTTTTCAACAGAAACATCTGTACAGAGCAGTTTGATGTACACATGACCTACATTTCTAATACATTTGTAACACAAGCATCTTGTATAAATCATTTTGATATTCACCAATGACATAAAATTATTTACAAAATTCCAGCTAGCTGAGCTGGCAATGTCTCCTTTCATCACAGTGGCATGTCAGTGAGAGACGTGGCTGGCCTCTGCTTAGATTTGCATCCAAATTAACCCCCCATACTGTTGCCATTTCTGCATCACCTAACCTCACAGGAGGAGGTATTGTAATGTAAAGTTGCCTTGTTTTCATTGGAGGAGTATGTCCCAACTCTAGGCTGCTTCAAAAAGCAAACAGATGTTGGTACATTTACAAATGACCGATTTTCAAGGAAAATGGAAAGTTATCCTGTTAAAGAAATGAAGTAAAACAGATTAAAAAAACTTTCAGATAAAAATGTTGAAGCTGCAGCCCAGCAGCTTTTTAAATTAAGTAACCTAAGACAATCTTCTTACAGATTCCAAGCTAAAAATAAAATCTGAGTAAGTTATACTTAAGTGCATCAATACAGGCATGTTCCTATTGTATTAATTGTGTCCTGAATACTGCATTTATGTTGTACATGAATATTTACTTAAATACTTACTGGATGTTTTTTTGTGGTAGATGTAAAATCTTTCACTCTTTCATTGTCCATTGTTTGGTTGACCATGTAGCAGAGAGACATACTTAATGATACTACTGTGATAGCTGAAGCAGAGGTAGGGTATGGGACAGACTTAACAAAGATAGAAGACACTGAAACCAGCTATTGCCACAGTTTGCAAACAGCTACATGGAATGTATTATTATTTTCTAAAGCGTACACTTTTTTTCTTTCACGCTGTGTTAAAATTGGTAGGCTTCATCCTTTTTGTTTTGACCCCCCTTTTTGAAGCTAATGCAGGCATTTTAAGTGAGTAACCATTTGAAATGACAAGACCCACTACAGCAAGTCCCAAAAAGCAGAGACTGAATGGGTGAAAAATTGGACTTGCATATACTAAGTCCAAGACGCAATTTCTTGGAATATTCCGTCTTCCCCGAGATGGTATAGGTCTACTTCACATAATCGAACATCCAAATGCTC
Source organism: Protopterus annectens (assembly GCF_019279795.1). Taxonomy (NCBI): domain Eukaryota; kingdom Metazoa; phylum Chordata; order Ceratodontiformes; family Protopteridae; genus Protopterus; species Protopterus annectens. The sequence continues at coordinate 473,090,362 of NC_056750.1, forward strand.
GACTTTCATATGGTTGAGACCATATGATCGAACATTTGAATGCAAGCCCCCCTGCACCCCTACACTAACCCCTGCTATTTAAATACAACAACTCTGAGATCATACCACATTGCGGTAAAGGGAAATCTTCCCATTCCGTGCTCTATGGAGATCCCCATTCAGACCGGTCGAGCTTTTAAACGTTCCATCATATGGTCTCCACCATATGAAAGTCGAGCTTTTAAAAGTTCAACCATCTGAAGGGGGACCCGATAGTATATATAACTTTGGGGGTGTTGGAAGCTAGCCCTCTGCATGAATGTGTTCCTGGGGTCAAGAAAAAAAAGCTTTAAGGAGAAGAGTGATTTTTGAGACTCGCTTTTCTCCTGAGTTTTTGGTCTATTTTTCCAGCTTTTCAGCACTTGACATTTTGTGTCAAAATTTCAATAGGGAAACTTTCAAGTGAAATGGTAATGACACCATATGAGGCATACTTGCTTTACAATACCATGGAAAATGTATCACAAATAAGGACAAAAGTTTTAGAGTACTGAAGGCCAAGACAAATGTTAATAAGCATTCATTCAATGTCATTTTGCATTTTTTTTTTAATTTTAAGAAAAATAATCTTCATATAAATAACTATTGAAAAAGTCTAAGTGGAATTAACATTTGTCTAATTTGGTACTAAAAACCCCAGTGCCTGTTGTTCTGCAGGTTAATGTCTTTTAATATGTCTAGCATCCAAACCTTTCACTTTAAAACTAATTGCATGAGAAATTACTTGATTAAAACGTTCTTGGAGTTTGGGCTGACCTTTGGGGAGGTCCTTATTGTGATGGCCACTTTTGATCAGGGATTGCCTACAATAGAGCCTAAATAGATATGCCCCACATTTTGAAGTTCTAAAGAATGTTATTTATTCACTCTATCTTTTTATAGTCACGTGCCATTAAAAATAGATTACCCTGTACAAGGGTGCTTTTGACAGACTGCTTTGGAGAAAATGAAAAGTTTGTAATCCTTTCTGCTACTTGGCATATACTACACCTCCATCCCATACAGAATCTTAAAGAATGGATATCCTTGGCAAAAGAGTGCCTTCTCTGTAGTGTTCTGTCACTTCAGATTTTAGTTTCTTGTCTTATATGATTCGGTCTCAGGCTTTGTTGGAAACTTGTTTTAGATAAAATCTTCTTCCTGAATCTACTAACTTAAAAACGTTATCAGAGAAACTGTTAATCACAGAGTTTTTTTAATATCTAACTTTTTGTTATCTATGAGAAGTAGAACTAGGGAGGAGAATTTGAAAGGAGACAGAAATGTGACACCAGCAGCAGGCAGACAAGTTTGCAATCGCAACTCAGCACTACTATGAGCAAAAGTGGAAATGCTTTCCTTGTATGCCAATCTTTTATGTGTTTCTGTGCTGGTGGTCAGTTTTATTTATAATTTTTACATCTCAGAATAGGATGACATGGCGCAGCGGTAGCGTTGTTGCTCACAGCAAGAGGTTCTCCCGTTTAATTCTCGGCTGGAGTGTGGGGAGTGCCTTCTGTGTGGAGTTTGCATGTCCTCCCCGCAGGTCGAGTGACATTCCGAAAGACATGCGTGAATGGGCGTGCCTTCGTTGAAGGTTGGGCATCGAGCTGGCAACTCGGCACAGTGAAAATCTCCTGCCAATCATTAGCGGACCGGAGTTCTGCTGTGGTGACCCCTAACCGGGAAAAGCCGAAAGATAACAACATCTCAGAATAGGATGACAGGGACTGCTGTAGTGCAGCAGATTTGATTTTCAGCTGCAGCGTTTTTTGTAGCACACTTCTGTCTCTCCAAGACTCAGTATATATTTTTTGTAATTATTTTCCTGGCATGTTTCCATTTGTCTAGGAAACAACATGCTCTCAAGTATTGCTATTTTTGTGAATCTCTGGAGAATGTGTATGCAGATTATTTTCAGCAACTTCCTGTGATATGTTTTTTTTTTTTTTGCCATCTCCTAAATGACCAATATGGACAATTTCTTGTGTTATCTGTTGATAGTGGAAAATTAGTTAAATTAGTTGCTTTTACAGTATATAAATATATTACATGCAAGAAAATATTCCCTATCCATTGCCTGTGAGGTAGAGTTTTTAGGTTTTCTGTCATTCATACTTAAATTGTTTATTCACCTGTGACTGACAGTTGACAGTAGAACAGTTAGCTTGCCTCATCACAGTAAAGAAATGAGTAAGCTTGTATTCTCATGCACTCACACTATTTTTGTAGAACAGACAGAGAGAAGGCAGGGCTTATGTACACCTTGCTGCTTCTGTCTTTCATTGAGCCAGATATGATTAGAAAAAGATACAGGTGACCGTGATATAAATTCTTGAAAAACGGTACCACATAGTGGCATTCATATCTAACATGGTGTGCATCGAGGATGCTGAATAGTGAAAAGTAGCACATAGAGGCAGATAACCAATACATTTTACATTTATGATGTGTTATTCTATTAATTTTGAAAAACTGCACCATGTGGTGAGGAAAACTATTGTTTAGTTTATTAAGGATATTTAAAAAAGAAGAAAAAAAGTTTCATTAATCAGCCTACTTTACCTGCAGTATACCTCCAACTTTGTAGCACTATCATACATTACTGTACACTTCCCTACACCTTGACAGACAGCAAGAAAGCCCATTTTGATCAATTAGCATCCTTTATGAATGAATTGTTAAGATACTTGTATGCACTAACTCTCTGAAAAATACTTTCATGGAAACTATTTGAAAGTGATGTACTCAATGTAATTTAAAGGTCTGGATATCTTGTAGACCATTGAGATCTGTATGCCCCTTGATGAACTCATTTGCTTATCTACTTGCTATGTATGGATGAAGGCTGGAGCCTTGATTATGGAGCAAAATACCTGGATGTGAATTTCAAAAATGTCATCTTTGCAGCTGGCCTTTGGGAAATGAGATAGGTTGGCTCATCAACTATCCTCTCTGAAAGATACGGAGAAGGATTGCTCACAACAGGAGCATTTCCTAATGAATACAAGAAGAATAGATCCATGTAGATATTCTGGCTGGGAAGAGAGCAGATAGAATGCTTAGATGGAAAAAGTATTTGCACAGAGGTCACAACAAAGACAGTATTGCATGTATTGAACATGTGGACCAATTGTGGATAATAAGAGCAGTAATCAGATTAAAAAGGGAAAGCTGTGAGCCATCTGTATATGACAACGGATTCCTGACTCTTGCATTCATTTTTTAGTTTTAGATATGGTGTATATGTAGCTTTAAAGACAACTGAGCTAAACAGAGTGATGTAGCATGTGCAGGGACACTGACTTTCTGTTTTTCAGTGGAATACACTGGTATATCCCCATTTAGACTAAATGAGAGTTTTTGCTTTAATCTCAGGATAAACTCTATCTTTAAACATGAACATGTTTGTTTTTATATCTTACACCTCCTTGGCCTCCCTTTTTTGCTCTAATCAATTTCTCTGTCCTGACGTTTTTCTAAATGTGCTATAACCCTGTTTTTTTTTCTCTCACTGAAGATTGGAATTCCTATTTGTATTATACTAATTTACCTTTACTTTCTCTATAAACTAGCTAAAATTTACCTAGATATTATATCATTGCCATATGTTCATAGGTTGGTACTAGCCTATCTGCCCAAGGGCTTTTATAAGCCTAGCCAGTGTGTGTTGGCTTTCGCTGCCCCATTGATTAATTAACTGATCCTCTGTCAAGCAGAGCCAATGAAGTGATCCCAAGGGTGTATTTTCTGTTACCCATCCACTCGTCAAGGTTTCTCTTGAAGAGTGTTAGTGAGGAGCTCTGCCTGATGTAATTTGGAATTTTGTTCTGAAGCATGGGGAATCTCTGTGACAGGAATCTATCCCTCCAGCATGTTCTATTTATTGTTGTGGTGAGGTTTAGCTCACTAGAGCGCATGGCTCGTAGTGATTTGGATTTCTTTAGGTGGAGCATGTCCATCAATTCTGAGTTGGACATGACTTTGTAAGTCAGGCAGAGATCACCTTTGAGTAAGCGATATGCCACTGAGTACAGCCGGAGTTTTTTCAGTCGGGCTGCATAGGACATATGTTTAAGGCCAGTAATCCTCTTGGTGAGGTACTTTTATGGTCTTTCCAGCTGTTGGAAGTGTCTTGTGAGGTACATCCCAAATGGGGCATTGTACTCTACGATGGGTCTGAGTGACGAGTAGAGGGGCACTATAACCTCTTTATTTCTAGATGTGAACCCTTTAGTAAATAGATGGGCCATATAGAAGGATTTCCTAACTACTTTGTAAATATGATTGTCAAAGGAGATACTACTATCTACCTAGGTCCCCAGATCTCTTATTACCTCTTCTGTATTAAGGGGGCTGCCACCTATGTGGTAATTCGTGGGTGTTTTGTTTTTTCCAAATGGGATGACTATGCATTTTTTGGCATTTAGCTTGAGGCCATGACTTTGACACCAGGTGTCCGTCTCAGTAAGGCCCTTTTGGAGGATGTCCATGTCAGCCAGAGAGTCAATTATGGCTCCCAGTTTGCAGTCATCGGTGAACTTGGTAAGCTGTAGTCCTCCTGTGTTTGCCTTTACTTCTGAGAAGTATATGCTGAACAGTAGGGGTCCCAGGACCGAGCCTTGCAGGACACCACTTGTGACTGGGTTAGAGTCAGACCTGGAGCCCGCTATTCTTACTGTGTGAGTTCTGTCTGTAAACCAGTTGGCAACCCATCTCGTGACGTAGGGGTTTATGTTCAGGCTGGTGAGTTTTTCTGTAATACCCAAGTGGGGAATGGTGTTGAAAGCCTTGGCGAGGCCAAGGTAGGCTGCGTGAACTACCTTTCCCTCATCTATGGCCTTGGTGACAGTCTCGAAGAAGTCAAGCAGGTTTAGTAGGCATTATCTGCCCTTAACAAAGCCGAACTGGGTCGGGTGAAGTGTTTGGAGGTTCTCAATGTCTTTGTTAATGAGTTCCATGATGATGCACTCCATAGCCTTGCAGACTAGGCTAGTCAGGCTTATGGGGCGATAGTTACCAGGGTCAGTTATGGCCCCTCCTTTGTGGAGAGAAATAACCATTGCTGTGCACCATTTTATGGGCATGTAGCCTATGAAGAAGCTGAGGTTGAACAGCGTGTTTAGGTGGGGGTTAGTTAGTTCTGTAGTTCATGCAAGATGCAGCCTGGGACACCATCTGGTCCCATTGACACTGTGTTTTTGGCTTTTGAAAGGGCTGTTTTCACCTGTGCGTCTCTGATGTTTGGGACACTACACTTTTCCGGTGGGCCCTTTTGGAGATGAGAGGGGGGTAAAGTTTGCACTGAATCTATCTGCCAGGATGTTGGCAATATAAGTAGGTTCAGTATATTTTGTGCTATTTTGCACTAGTTCAGTGCATATCTGCGAGTTGCTACTTAGATTCTTAACATAGCTAAAGAAGGCTTTGTGGTTATCTTTTGAATCCTTGGGCTATTTTTCTTTCGAAGTTAGCCTTGGATGATTTCGTGAGGGATCTTAGTTTCTTACTGATACTGATCAGGGATGTCTTTGCTTCTTGGGAGTTGCTTTTTTTCTGAACTAGTTTCCTCCTTCTATTGTATAGCCTGTTTATTGCAGGGGTCCACCAAACTGGTTTCCTTCTCTTACAGGAATGAGTCTTGGTTTTGCTAGGGATGGCATGTTCCATGCCTCCTTGTAGGTGCTCATAGAGTGCATTTGTAAAGGTTTCTGCATCTTGGGCAGCATTATCCTTTAGCGTGGGGGCTATGAAACTTACCACCTCTGTCTTAAGTAAGGTAAAGTTTGTTTTAGAAAAGTTTTTTTACTGTGGTTTCCTTAGTTGGGGGTGGTGGTGGGGTGTGGACATCCAGAGTGATTAGTTTATGGTCTGATCTAACCAGTGATGGGTTGACCTCTGGTGTGGAACACCTGTCGGCCATGTTGGTGATGACCAGGTCCAATATGTTTTCACCTCTGGTAGGGGAGTTTACCAGCTGATCCCAGGACATTTGAGTTGATGAATTCCAGGAAGCGCTGGGCCTGGGAATTTGCACTCTAGTAGTTTTCCCAGTGAATGGTAGGGTAATTGAAATTGCCCAATATTAGGGTGTTCGGTAGGACCTTTGTGTTTTCCAGTGTCTAGAGAAAGGTGGAGTGGTGGTCCTGGGTCATAACAGGCCACAGTTTGCATTGCATATTTTCCCAATGTTAGTTGCACATGGATGATCTCAGAGGTATCATGCTGCTCCACTAACTTGGAGGTGTAGGTATCCTTGATGAATATGGATACACCCCCCCTTTTGTGTTTCGATCTGTGTTCTGTGGCCAAAATGTGTGGTATGAGTTGTAGTCCGGTAGTGCTGGGGTGCTGTCTGGAGCCTTGAACCAGGTTTCAGTTACTGCACAGATGTCAACGTTCTCCATACTGAGGAGTGCTTTGAGCACATGCATTTTGAGATCTAAACTCCTGGCGTTGAGTAGCATAACCCTCAATTTTTTGTTAATTGTGCTGTTTACAGAGGTGGGTTTGAGCCTTGCCTAAAAAAGGCACTATGGGGGCAGCAAGAACCTTGGCCAGTATTCGAAAGCCTAGGGGTGACAGGTGCAAGCCGTCTCTTGCAAAGCAATGCGGCTTGTCGAGCATGTCATCCCAGGCTGACAGACACTGGATCCCCTTTGAATGACAACAGAAGCTTAGCCAATTGTTGAAATTGATAATTTTTTCTTTATACTGAGGTATCATTCTTGGTGAGGGCAGGATACTACTCAGGGTCAGGGTCATACCAGCCTGGGCTGCATGATCAGAGAGCACTTCCATGTCTCTTTTCATGTAGTCCAGGGAGGTACATCTCAGGTCATTCACACCAACATGAACAATGACAGAGTCATATTTGTACTTGTTCTGGAGTGACCTGAGTGCTTGTGTTATGTGGCAGATTCTGGCTCCCGACAAGCAGCTAACAGTAACCTTCTGCTTGTCCAGCCTAGTGAGTGGGACGTCAGTGTGCCTGACTATAGAGTCACCTATTACTAGTGTGTTAGTATGTTATTCCGCCTTAAGGGCTGTGATTGTGTGGCACACTGATTTTGTGTTTTATGTTTTGTCTGGTTTGTGACGGGAAGTGCAGGTTGTTTGAGTGTCTGCTTTAGAGGTCTCTGATGCTTTTGTAGGTTTTTATTTAGAGCCTTCGAGTATGATTTTGTGTATTTGTGTATTTTTTGCCAGTGCTGTTTTAGTAGGTCTGTGTGTGGCTGGAGGTGTGGTGCAAGTGTTAACCTTCTCCTCTTGACCGTCTATTCCAGTCTTGGGTGGAGACAGCTTAGCTTCCAGTTTGGCTGTATAATTGCACCTCTCGCATATGTTAGTGTGTTGTGGTAGGAGGAGAGGGTTGTCTGTGTACATGAGGCAGTTGTAACATTGCCTCAGGATACCCAGATTCACCAGCTGGACTGGAGAGTGCACCTGAAGTTGCCCTTTGGTCATGTCTGAATAGTAGGGTGAGCTGCTTAGTCGCTTGGTTGGTGAGGGGTGAATAAAGAGCCTTGCCCTGCTGGGCAATCAGTGTCGGGGTATATTAGTGCTTGCTATTAGGTCTGAGCAAGTGCTAGGCTGTAAGATGCTTTTTGAATGCTTAGGTTGAGAGTTAGACTAGTTTCAAGGGAAAAACTGAAGAGGAGACTTAGTGGAGCCGGGAATAATTTAACCGTAGCTAACTGGCACTGCCCAGTGCGCAAAGCCGTGCAAACGTGGTTTTTATAATTGGGAAATGAAAGAGGTAGAAATTAGCCCAAAATGGCCAATAAACTACTAATTTCTGGGCTGGAACCACTCCTCCAGGGACAGATAGGTTGCTCAAAGCTCCCCTCTCTCACAGGTGAACAGAGAAACTTCTTTCTATCCAAGTAAGGTATGGGCAACTCAGAACCTAGTGTCATAGCCCTGAATTCAGCACTAGTCTGAAAACTGGACTATACTAGCTTAGAAAGGCGGGAAACAAGGAATTTTTTTTTTATTTCATTTTTTTGAAAAGATAAGGCAAAAACAGTAAAAAAATACACTTAAAACAGCTTTAAATGATGACAAACTATCAGAAAAGGCTATCGCACTTTAGTGTGTAGCCTACAACAGTTAAATTATTTAAACAAAAAACTTTTTAAAGTGCAGGCAGTCAAATAAGTACAATATGTGAAAAAAAACAAGCTTTTAAATCACAATAAACGCTGGAAAATCTACGTTTAGGTGGAAAACAGTTAAGTACAGCAAGAAAGAACAGAAAACTGATACTTAATCACTCCAAAGTCTCTCTTCTAAGCTAGAAGACTTGTATCAATTTAAGGCTTTCTAGTGCTACCCAGTAGGTTAGTTACAGAAAAGATGGGAAACAAGCACAGATGTGGTCTTTTAAACCAGAAAGTTGAAAGATGGACAAACTGTCCAAATGGTCAATAAACTACAATTTCTGGGCCAAGAACCTCTCCTCTCATGGTAGACAGGCTACCTAGTGCTTACCACTCCCACTGATAAGCTAGAAGGCTTTCTTCCAACACAGAAAGGCTTGCGGGGCTCAGAAGCTTACCAACAGTCCTGGATACAGCAACTCTGTATATTGACTAGGCTAGTTACAGGAAAGGTGGGAAACAAGTGCGGCTTTTAAACCAGAATGTTGAAAGAGATGGAAAAAACTGCCCAAATGGCCAATAGCTACAATCTCTGGGCCAGGGACCCACTCCCCTTGTGGTAGATAGGCTACCTGATGCTTACCACTCCTACTGATAAGCTAGAAGGCTTCCCTCCAACACGGAAAGGCTTGGGGGGCTCAGAAGCTTGCAAAGAGTCTCGGATACAGCAAGTCTGTACCTGGACTAGACTAGTAACAGGAAAGGCAGGAAACAAGCGCAAACACACACTTTTAAATCAGAAGGTTGAAAGAGATGAAAAAGCTTCCCAAACGGCCAATAAACTATAATTTCGGGGCCAGAAGCCACTCCTCCTGTGGTAGATAGCTTACCTAGTGCTTACCACTCCCACTGATAAGCTAGAAGGCTTCTCTTTAACACAGAAGGGTTTGGGGAGGTGCCAAAGCTTACCAACAGTCCTGGATACAGCAAATCTGTACCTGGACTACACTAGTTATAGGAAAGGCAGGGACCAAATGCAAAACGGGCTTTTAACCAGAAAGTAGAAAGAGATGGAAAAACTGCCCAAATGGCCAATGAACTACAATTTCAGGGCCAAAACCCACTCTTCTCATGGTAGATAGGCTACCTAGTGCTTACCACTCCCACTAAGCTAGAAGGCTTCCCTCCAACACAGAAAGGCTTGGGGGGTTCAGAAGCTTACCAACAGTCCTGGATACAGCAAGTCTGTATCTGGACTTGACTAGTTACAGGAAAGGCAAGAAACAAGCTTAGAATTTTTTTTTGTTACAGAAAAGCAGCTAAAACAGCAGTAAATGCAATTCAAACTGTAGTGCAGGCCAGCATACCAGAGTGTGTAGCAACACTACGGCAACCACAGTTCAGATAAATGCAATTAAATTAACAAATGACTAAAAAACAAGTGCAGAAGGCAGTAAATTAGAAGGCTACTAACAAGCAGTAATAAGTGCAGAGTAAGAGTGACTGAACAGATAGCACGCAGAAGAGCAACTAAGGCAGATACAGTAAGAGCAGCTGAATAAAGTGTGTGTGTGTGTGTGTGTGTGTGTGTGTGTGTATGTATATATATATATATATATATATATATATATATATATATATATATATTTTTTTTTTTTTTTTTTTGAGGGAGGGAACAGAGCAGGATTAAGAGGCTACAGGTGTTGTCCTTCCCAAATGCTCTCTTTGTACACAGTAGGATTGCCTGAAATCAAAATATGATCTCACTGCACTCAGTTGAGTGAGCAAATGAGATGGGCCCAGAAGAAGTAACCAAATACAAATCTACAAGAGGGGCGGGCAATTTCAAAGCCACCAACATTAACACCAAAACAAGAACAGGAAGGGTGGGTGGAAAACTAACTGTAGAGAGACAGCCACAACTTCAGTTGAGTTAATATTCAGTGAAAAACACAAATAAATAAATTAAATACAGTACTATATGCAAAAGAGCAGATAAGTGTACTTAAATTCACTTGTACGTCCAGCTGATTTCAGGTAGATGTTAGCCGGCCAAATTGTCTATTCCTAACCAATGTTTTCACATTATGTCTAACTTAGTGTAGTTATTTTAAACTGTAGATGTGTTTTGTATTGTTTTTAAAGATGGTAAAATTATTGTTCTTAAAATGTTTTTGTAATGCTTTGGAACTTTTAACCCTCCAGGCCTCTGCTGAAAATTAGCATCTACCCTGTCAGATTTTCCCAGTAATCAAATATCAATGGAATTTGGTAAGTTAGGCTAGAGCACTGACTTATGGGTCTATATCACATCGTCGAACTTGTATAAGTTCGGATGATGTAATATCGAACCCAAAAGTCCGCAATGCAAAAATAGCAAAGCAACGGCACATCGATTTTTTTCCCAAGGAAAAAATCAGTGGGCTGTTTTCGGGGCTTTGCTATTTCCTCCACTGTGGTGCGATGTCAAGTGTTCGTATAATTAAGTAGGGGAAGTGTGGGGGACATAGTTTTAGTTTAAAATTTGTTTTGTTTTTTTTTAAATCGCTGTTCTGTGTGTTCGTTATTGTGTGGTTTTGGACTTTTGGGTTCGATATTACATCGTTCGAACTTATACAAGTTTGACGATGTGATATAGACCCCTGACTTACTATCACCTGTATTGCTTGTCATATTTACTATTTACAGTACTGTCAGCTTGCTTTGAGTGTTCTTTACAAGGAATCTGTTTTAATGTTGCATGCATAAAGAAGCACTAGGAAATTATAATTAAATCATGGCATTTTATTTTATTTATTGGGATTTGTTTACCAGGAAAGTCTGGGAAATAACTGGTTTTCAGCATTGACCCAAGAAGAAAAGCTTCTACATATTTCATGAGAACAAAACAAAAGACTATATTATGTATAAACATTTGATGGGGATTATACAAGTACAATATAATATAAAACAGTTGTAAATGTTATCATTTTTAGAAGTACAATAGAACACAATCTCATACAGAGTAACCAAAAAATAGGTTGTTCAGTGAAAGAACTAAGCTTTATTTATTTAAATTAGAGGACGTGAGGGGAGAGAGAGAGACAGGTGCGATAAGAATACATGAATTCAAAAGAGATAGACAGACTCTTTTGTTAAGAAAAGGATTATTAATAAGTTGACAATGAGTGTCAGGTGAGAGAGAGTGAAGATTAGGTAGTAATGAAAGGAATATGTGTATACATGACACCAAAAGTATGCATTTAAAGTTAATAGAGAAAGTGATGTTTACAAATTACAAATGAGTATTGAATAATGTGCAATTCGGTAGCATAGCAAATGAGTACAATTTTCAGTGATGGAACAGGAGTAAGTTGGGGAGAGGGATAATATATCACTGGGTAAATACTGTTTGGGTGATTATTTTGCCAGTAGTAATCATGTAGAGAACATTTTAGGAAAAAACATCTTACATCGGTTTTATTTTTTACTTTGCTCTTGTTCCTTACCGAGTTGCAGACCCTACTGTTCCGGAATGCATTTGAATCAGTTAGTGAGTGCTTTGAACTTACAGGTTGCTGATCTACTGCTCATAAGTAATGCCTGACAGACTAGCTATACTAAAGAGAGAGAGATGGATGGTGGTGTGTGTGTGTGGAAAGTCACAGAAAGATGTGCACAGAACAGCCCCTGAAAGATAAGTACAACAATATTGGAGGCACAGCCACAATGTATAGAGCAAATGCTATGGCATTATAGACTGGATAAAAGGTATAAGCAATAACGAGAAGGATAATGACAATAATAAGTGAATAAGAAAGGAGATTAACTGAGATGATGACAGGTGATCTGCAATAACAGAGCTAGGGGAGGGAAAAGGTAAAAGGAGTATGGATAACATAAGAGAGCAGCCATGTTCCCAGTGCAAACGTAGCAATAGGCTGACAACCAAGGTCAGAAGGTAAACGCCAGGCGAAGACTGGTAAGAAGTGCCAGCCTGAACTATTGTAGCAGAGGAGAAATTAAACAACAAATAAGTAGGAGATACTACCACTGTGTAAAATTGTGTGTGAGAAAAAAGTAAGGTGTACACAGAGCTGATAAGATAGAAGAGAGAGAAAGGTGCAGAAGTCACAAAGATAAAAGATCAAATAAAAATCCTTTCTATTTAGTAGGGAGTTCACAAGATCCTTACATAGACACCCAGATGGATAATTCTTGTCCCGGAGAGTGCAGTTTCTTTGGGTCTGAAAAATATTTACTGAGGTAAGGGGTCCATTAGTATAATGTACTTCAGTCCCACAGCAGGAGAGTACCAAAGCTTGGAGGGGGAATGCTGCCCAAATGTTTAAAGTCCTAGACACACACATGCATAATTCTTGTCTCTGATACAGAGTTTTATCAAAAAGCAGTAACCTCGCCTGTTCACACCCCTGTTGCATTACACAAAGAATCAAACCAAGGTGCCCATCTAAACTGTATAGCACCATTTGTTATATAAACTCAGTCCAGTTCTTTCACATTTGCTTATCCTTTGAGGTATAGTCTTGTCCAAAAGCACTGACCTCACACCTGCTATGTTGTGTAGCTGCACTATGCCAATTCTTTTCCTCAACCTTGTTGGACCTTTGGATGGCGATTCAGTAATACTTCCATGACTGCATGGTAAAGATTTCATGATAACCTTCTTAACAGTCAACATAGGACTCAGTAAAAGCCTTAGTTCTGCCACCTGAAGGTTTGTTGAAGGTAGAAGATGCTCAAGATGATGCCTGTTAAAAGATATAGCAAGCCCCATGCAAGTGCAGCTAATACTAGGCTGAGATTCGTCAGTTTGGATCCCTTGCATTTCCAAATGACATGCTGACTTAAATGTGTCATGTTACAGATACAGCACCAACAATGTGGTGATACTTCTGGGAAAAAGACTAGCTAAAGACTGAGTCAAACCTACGACATTAGAAAGTCCTGTCCAATGTTAAAAAAAAAATGTTAATGAAGGTATTGCTACTCTAATAATATCCAACCATCTTCTGAGAAATTTGAGTGCACCTTCTGGTTTCTACCTTCTCATGGGTATAGGGGAGGGTCAGATTTGTTAGCCCCTTTACCATTAACTAGTTTATAGAAAAAATGCATCATTAATACCAATGCCTAGTATGATTTGAAGGTTAATATCTCAAGTAATTTGATATCTTCAGATGCGTTTATTAATAGCAAATCTGGTCTGGAGCCTGTGTGACTCAAAGTTAGGAAAAGCTGTATTAAGAAATGAGACGTTGTGTGAATCTAGTGCGAAACTTCCCAAGAGTGTTTAACATGTCTTTGAAATGTAGTTGATGGTCTACCTTCTCAAGTGAAACCAAGCTAATATCTCCTGAAGAGTGTATTTTGTAAATGCCATATCAAGCATGCTTGAGGTAAAAGCCAGAATTTGGGCACTAAGCTTTGGAATTCTCTTAAAATTTATATATTTTTTAAATTGTATCATGTTATCCACAGCCAGGTGATTATTTTAGCCTAAGGTGATTTATGACACAGTCATAATGGATTTAGAAGACACTAACACATTTATGAGATCAGCAGCAGGCTGGAAAGTATCCAGATAACGGTACTATATGGGTAGCCGCGTTTAACACAAAACCAATTACGTAGAGAAAACAAAAACAAAAAATAATACTCTGAATTTGGAATGGATAAACCTGCACTGTTCATTTAGAAGCCGAACAGCACACGTGTAGACCACCCTGTAGGAGTCATTGCTCAGTACAAAACCTCGGTATAGATTAGAATTTGACTGAGCTCCTTTTTAGTAATTGAAGGAAGGCAATGTTCTTTGTGTAGCACTATCATTTTATGTAAAATGTAAACTGAAAATTAGCGATAGCACTCCCCAGATTGGGATGTTTGCTGCAGTCAAGGGAAAGAAATTCTGCATATTTTTGCTGTACATGCACATGCCCTGCCAGACATACACACATACCAACCCCCACACGAATATACACTCTGTGACAATCCAGATTCATAATCGTTTAACATTGATGAAATGACAGTTATGATCAGTTGTTTTCTTACCCAGACTAACTCCTCCCTCCACATTACCACCTGCTGGCAGGAACGTCTGAAAGATCAAGTGAAAAAATATCTTTCCATAATAGTGTTTAGATTATCTGTTATACTACTGACTGGCCATGGAAGTGAAGTCTGGTTGTCACCAACTCCGATGCCGTCTGAATTACAACACAGATGTTGCAGTCTGTCACTGATCATCCACATAAATACTGATTAGTTTAGCAGCTGGTATGGCTTTATTATGTTGTGTAGAGCACATGTAGTGCTCCAGTTACTGAGGTGTAAGAATTGTTCAGGGTGGACCATATGATTCTGGGTTGTGCTATACGTTTATTGTAATTAGCTCAGGTGTTTCTTGTATTTTGGTGTGAACTGTTCATGTTCCTAGACATGGAGATAATTGGAAACTGTGGTGGTGCTGCGGTAGCGTTGTCGCCTCACAGTAAGACGCGGTCCGGTTCGATTTTCAGGTAAAGCATCTTCTGCGTGGAGACATGTGTAAATGGGCGTCCCTTTGTTGAAGGTTGTGCATCAGGGCTGGCAACTTGGCATGAAAAAATCAGCTGCCAATCATTAGCAGACCGGAGTTCCGCTGTGGTGACCCCTAGCCGGGAAAAGCCGAAAGACACAACAACAACAACAAATATCTGCTTTCATTGATGTGTTCACTAGTGTTCAGTCATGTTTACAACACATAGACAAGAATAGTCTAAATGCATTGGGGAGATCAGAATGTTAACCATCCACTTCAATGCTTGCAGCACATTTGTCACTTCTGCCATTCTGATACACTAGTATTTATAAGATAATACATAGTTTCAGTGACTGTTACAGCCTTCACTTTTAGGAACAATGTCCTGAAAATGTTAAAGAAAATGTATTTTGCTTTCTTTCAGGAGTTACTTCAGATTGGTGGCATTGCCTTTGTTTCAATGACACATGATGTTCATCGTGTTACACTGCTGCAGTCATTACACTTGGGTTATCCTGCCGTCAGGCGGTCCCGCAGTTGGCCAGAGTTCCAAAGCCTTGGTCCGGCGTCGGTTGCTGTCACTTCTTCCCTGACGTCAGTGCGCCAGGGGTATATAAGATGCATCTGATGCCATTTTCTTCAGTCTTTCTTGCCGTACGGTGCCCGAAGCAGAAGCAGTTCGCAAGTGCCGGTCGGCCGACTCCTGAGATTTTCGAAGTCGAATTTCAGATCTGAAGTTTTCAATAAAGCTAAGTACCCCGTTGGGGAAACTTTTTTTTCTTGCCTCAAACCGATGTCAGAAAAAGTTAACAATTGTATTTCTTGTGGGAAGCAAATACCTCATAAGGACTTCCACTCTTACTGTATTCCATGCCTAGGCCCTGATCACGACATCACTACTTGTCGGTTTTATGCTAGATTTAACAAACGCACTATAAAAATACGTTTTGATTTTGCTTTGCACTACTTTGGCCGAAGGTTCAATTATACTATGCCATCGGATCAACCGACGACCGCAATACCGAAAAAACTCAAGGACAAGGATAAAGACAGGCATCCAAGGCCCAAAACCGATGACGAAACCTCTTCTAGGCCAGTCGCCAGTTCGCCAGTTCTTAGTGAGGCGCTTTCGCAACCCCTGACACCCGCTACCTCAGAGCCACAGGCCGCCTCCGACTCCCACGTGGAGACAACTAGGCCTATGGAAACTAATACCTCAGATGGGTCTGGAGCCGCTGAGCAGGCATCGGCTTCTGAGGGTGTTTTCAAGCCTGCACAACTTACCATTAAAACAACAGCCAAGACAAAAGTACCCTTAAAGACAAAGAAACAAGTACAGCATTCTCCTGGACAAAAACAGATGCTTAAAATGGCCGATGACCTCATTACTCTAATCAGGGGTTCCCATCCCCCTCCTGAGAAAAGGCCTAGGCAGGATACAGACTATGATTCCTCTGATCAGGCTTCCATTTCCTCTGATTCCTCTTCAGACCAGGGATCCTCTCTACCCCCCTATGAGGACTCTGATGCTGAAGAATCTATCCCTTCAGCTTCTCCTCCTGAGGATTACTCGTTTGGGGAAACTTTACATACCATGAGGCAGCATTTCCATTGGGAAAGTCAGGATTACTCAAAATCCAAGAAAAGGCTCAGGGATTTCCTTTTATTGCCTCAGCACAGGCCTTTGGCTATTCCGCCTGTGCTTGATATTGTGGATGATGTGTTCTCTGAATCCAGCTTATCTCCTGATTCTTTGCCCCCTGCACCAGCCAAGCCAGATGGATATTACAGAGTCCCAGACTCTCTCAAGTTTCTTTATAAAAACCCTTCGGCGGATCCAGAAACTATTTACCAGGGTCCAAAAGGGGTTAAGGCTTCCATTGCAAAAAATCCAGTGCCCAATGACAGAGATTCCAGAGCTTTGGATAGATGGGGGAAGAAAGTATACACTTCTGCAACTTTAGCAGTAAGAGATTTAAATTGCCAGTTTCACATGCTTAAGTACCAACAATATTTAATGGCTCAGTTAAAACAGAAAATGCTTGCAAGCTCAGAAGCTCCTGATTGTAAAGAAATGCAGGATTTAATGCATGCAGTTGAACAGGTGGCAAAACATACTCTACAATGTGGTTTTGATTCTTTAGAGGCCTCTTGTAGGGCCGCAGTTACAGGTTCTGTGATTCGAAGACATGCTTGGTTAAAAGAACAGAGTTTACCTGATCATGTTAAGACAAAATTATTGGATGCTCCTTTACAGCATGATACCTTATTTGGTGTTAAGGCAGAAGAGGTGTTAAAGAAAATGGAGGATAAAGCTAAAACTATGCAAACAGTCAAGGATTTCTTACAGGTACAGCCACTCGATTTAGCAGAAAGTGGCCAACAAAGAATTTGCCTTTCCAGTGTCACACAGGCTACAGAGAGGCAGATACAGACGCCCAAGAGGCAGATCTCAACCCCAAGGCTCAAACAGACAACGACAGTGGGGCACCTCAACCCCAAAAGGAGGTGAGGACAAGTCTCGACCTTACAGGAAACAGTCACAATGGCTTTCCCCTTCGTACGCCAAGGACTTCCATTTTGGAAGCCCCCGTAGGGGGAAAACTAGCACTTTTTTCTCAAAACTGGCAAACAATCACCCAAGACAAATGGGTTCTGAATATTGTGTCTCAAGGTTACAGGTTCCACTTTCATACTTTACCAAGGGTAAAAGGAATGCCAGACCTGCCACAAAATCAATGGTCAGAGGCACAAAATCAAATTTCAGCCCTCATGGACATAAGAGCTATTCAAAAAGTACCACAACAGGAACAAGGACAAGGATTTTACTCAAGACTCTTCCTGGTCCCCAGAAAGGACAAGGCCTGGAGGCCCATACTAGACCTTTCAATTCTAATGCTGGGCAAGAAGGCTTGGCTTGTTACTCTGGACTTCCAAGAGGCATACCTGCACGTCCCTATCAGACAAAATTGCAGAAGATACCTCAGATTCAAAGCTGGTACAATGCAATACCAATTCTCTGCACTGTCCTTTGGCTTATCTACTGTGCCCAGGGTCTTCACAAAGTGCCTGGCACCAGTAATTGCATTTTGCAGACAAAAAGGAATTCAAATATATCCATACCTGGATGACTGCCTCATTCAAGCAGAGACAAAGGACATTCTTCTACAGCATCTGGCGTTTGTAAAAAGGTTAATTTCTCTAGGGTACACAGTAAATGAAAAGAAGTCAAAACTAGTGCCCTCACAACAGATTACATTCCTGGGTGCCAGCTTAAATACAACGACCCAGATGGCTTACCTCATGCCAGACAAACAAGTTCAACTAACTCATTTTCAACTACTCGCAAAAAAGTCCCATCTCCCTGCAAGAAAAATTCTGCAGGCCCTGGGATTCATGGCATCCTGCATACTACTAATACCATATGCCAGACTGCATATGAGGAAATTACAATGATACCTATAAAGTGTTTGGACTCAACACACTCACAGTTTAGAAGCAGTAATACCAATGATTCCCTGCGTACAACAGGAGTTTTGATGGTGGACACAGGCATGTCACCTAAACAAGGGTCAGCCTTTTACCCTACCCACAGCCAGGCAGACTCTAACAACAGATGCTTCGGATTATGCCTGGGGAGCACACATGGCAGGAAAATGCATTCAGAGCAAGTGGACCACAGACCAGATGCATCTTCATATCAATCAAAAAGAGATGTTGGCTGTTCAAAATGTCCTAACAGCTTTCAAGGACCTTCTGCATCCAGGACAATTATTATTAAAGACAGACAACACCACAGTAATGTGGTACATAAACAAGCAAGGGGGCACACATTCTTATCCCCTATGCAGGCAAGCCATGACCTTGTGGAACACAGCTCTAACATATCAAGTTCACCTGCAAGCACAATTCCTGCCAGGAAAGAAAAATACTCTGGCAGACGATCTAAGCAGAAATATCATGGACCCTCACGAATGGGAATTGAATCCACAAATCTTCAGCATTGTAACGCAAAAATGGGGATGCCCAGACATAGATCTTTTTGCCTCTCCACTGAATTGCCAACTACAAAAATTCTGCACAAGGACTTATCACAAGCAAGCATGGAAAGTGGATGCTCTAATGATCAGCTGGAAAAATCTAAAAGTTTATGCCTTCCCGCCACTGCCTCTCCTTTCAAAGGTACTCCTAAAAGCCGGACAAGAAAAACCACAGATGATCCTGATTGCTCCAGACTGGCCACGCCAGCACTGGTACCCTATCTTAAGGAACTTAGCTCAAGGCCCACCATGGATTTTGCCTCAAATTCCGCACCTTCTGACTCAACAAAATAATCAGATCCTGCATGGTCAGCTCAAAACCCTAAACCTGGCTGCATGGCAGATTCATTATTCAAACAGGCAACACTTCTCTCTAAAGCGGTCATGAATGTCATTTTGGAGGCCAGGAGGCCTAGAACCAGGAAAGCTTACTCAGAAAAATGGAAGGGATTCTGTGCCTGGAACCAGGCTCAAAACCTTGACCCTCTTGTTCCAAACATTCCTCAGATTTTACAATACTTAACTGAGATGCTGGACAGAGGCCTATCCTTCTCATCAATTAAGATCCATGCCTCTGCCATTTCAGCACATTACAACACGGATCCTCCTTTATTCTCTAATCCCTTGCTAAAACAGTACCTCAGAGGGGCTAAAAACATAAGACCAACCCGGAGAGCACCAACTTGGGACCTCATTTTCGTTTTGGAAAAACTAACCCTGCCACCTTTTGAGCCAGCCAATACAGCCAATCTAAAATTTTTATCATAGAAAACAGCTCTGCTCCTAGCAGTAACTTCAGCACGCAGAGTCTCAGAGCTACAGGCATTAATGGCAGTGGAACCTTTTATAATTTTTCATCAGGACAGGGTTTCTTTAAGGACAAACCCTGCCATACTTGGACAAAACAAAAGCTTTCAGGAAAACTGAGCAACTATTTGTAGCATATGCTGCAGGATCGCAGGATCACAGGGCAAGGCTTTCTCAAAGCAGACTATCCAAATGGATAGGACACTGTATACGTTACTGCTACACACAGCATGGAAAATCAGCCCCAAATAACATTAGGCCGCATTCCACCAGGGCAACAGCCACTTCAACAGCCTTTCTCAGAGGAGTTCCTACCAAGGAAATTTTTGAGGCTGCAACTTGGAGTTCAGTGCACACCTTTACCAAGCATTACCACCTGCCTCAGTACTCTAAATCCATTGCAGGATTTGCCACTGCAGTTCTGCAGGGCCTCATAGCCAATCCTAACTCTTTATAGACCAGCCACCCAACCTTAGCTTTGGGATTCTACCCAAGTGTAATGACTGCAGCAGTGTAACACGATGAACATAGTACAGTTTTGTACCTACCATAAATGTAGATGTTCGAGTGTTCACACTGCTGCAGTCCAGGTTACCCTCCCTCCATCCCCTCTGAACTAGCTGGATTTATCTATACCTTTCTATCCTATACAACCTTTGTGGTGCATTTGCTTGTAAATGAAGGTATTGTTATTTTTATATGTATATTTTTTATTAGCAATATGTATTGCCTACCTACTTGGGGGCACCTGACATCTGGGGCAAGAAAAACTGAAGAAAATGGCGTTGGATGCATCTTATATACCCCTGGCACACTGACATCAGGGAAGAAGCGACAGCAACCGACGCCAGACCAAGACTTTGGAATTCTGGCCGACTACAGGACTGCCTGACGGCAGGATAACCCAAGTGTAATGACTGCAGCAGTGTGAACACTCTAACATCTACATTTATGATAGGTACAAAACTGTACTTTTTATAGTTTGCAGTATAGCTATGGTTTTGCTTGTACACTTGCTGGAAATGCCATTGGCTATGGTTCACTGTAGAATAAACAATAGATTCCTGGGTTCTTGCTGAAAACTTTAATCATGTATTTGTGTGTGTGTGTGTGTTTAAGAACAGATATAGTATCTGCCTTATTTTCACATCTTTGATATTCTCTTTCATTGAAATACTTTTTCAACAAAACAGAGGTCCAAATCCACGAGTGGTAGCAAATTATTTTATTCACAAATAGGATAAGTGCTTTTGTCTTGAGTACAAGACTTCATCAGATACCTCCACATTCCATTACTTAACTATTTATACCATATACCATTAAGTCTAATTAAAAATGTATTGCTGAACAAAGAATTAAAGTGGCAGTTAAGGCTAAAATCTAACATTTTCCCAGGCTTGAATGAATATATCACTATTAAACCAGTGTTATTAGCTAAAGCTTCACAAGTTTAACCATTTCATAAGTTTAACCATTTTTAAGGTATGATGTATGTATGTATTTATTATTATTATTATTATTTAACATATAGTTATGCAAGGTTATTTTAAAGTTTCATTAAGGATTGAAAGTACATTATATTAATTATATAAGTGGATTTATAACAAAAAGGCATTGTGTGTCTTTAAATTTTAATTAGACTTAATGGTATATGGTATACATAGTTAAGTAATGTAATGTGGAGGTATCTGATGAAGTCTTGCACTCGAGACAAAAGCGCTTATCCTATTTGTGAATAAAATAATTTGCTACCACTCATGGATTTGGACCTGTGTTTTGTGGCTTTTGAGTTTCTACAATTATATAATTTTGCTGTTTTCCACTTTTTCAACAAAGACTGTGAAATAAAGCATGAAACAGTTGGGTAGTGTGCTGATTTAGACTAAGCTCTATGTTACTGAAGTATCCTTTTTAGGTAAAAAAAATGTATGCACATTCTTGTCATTGGGCATTGATAACTGAAACACTGAATCACAATAATGTCATATATTGAATCACAATAATGTCACATGTTGTGTTACATGATCATCATTTACTGATCTGCTGTCTTAGTTGAATGGATGGGTGATGCAGCAGTGAATTGAGAGGCTTAAAACTACAAACCATTGATATCAGCTCACCTTAAATACCCAGAGTTAATATTTTGCTCTTTCTTTTTGATTTAGGATATTGAGAACTGTTCAGACTATACAGCTGTATCCCAGCAACT
Organism: Protopterus annectens; assembly: GCF_019279795.1. NCBI lineage: Eukaryota > Metazoa > Chordata > Ceratodontiformes > Protopteridae > Protopterus > Protopterus annectens. The sequence goes on from NC_056750.1 coordinate 473,112,061, forward strand.
GTACACTCCCAGCAGCCCTTGCTCTTCTTCCCTGACCCCACTTGCTGCACAGCACCACATGCAACTCCTCCAGCAACAGCTACTACAGCAGCAGCAGCAGACGCAGATCGCAGTAGCCCAGGTAAGAGTAAGCGTGGATGTTAGTGTGGCCTGAAATGTGCATGCCAGCTTCTAATGCAGTCTGATGAAGTGGGCACTACAAAAGGATGTTTAAGGGTACTTGCATGAAGAGAGCACACCCGATTCATTAATGTTACATGTTGCATTGGTACATTGAGAAACAGTAACCTGTGTAATTCTGTAGCCTTGCAAAAAGGACAGATATAATAGAAGAATTAAATCAAAGAGAATATTAACAGTGTAGATCAGTATAAAAGTTTTGTAGAAAAATAAAATAATTGAACAAGAGAATTCATTGTATAAAGCATTTTTTTTCAAAAAAAGAAAAGCCCCAGTTTACAGATGCAAAAAAATATAATAAATGCGTACAAAGTAGATGTTATACTGTAAATATAAACTAATGCATGTTTATTAGAATATCTGTTGAAGGAATTATGTGATACTGCATACAAAGTAGAAGTAATTCAGCAGAAAGCTAGTTTTATTCTGTCTTAATCCTGTTCTGAAAAGTCCCTATTGTTATTTTAGCGATATAGCTGTCGCACATCAGCACCAAGTCCTTACTATTCTAGGAAAGCTGCAGGCAGCTAGAAATCTTAATATAAAAGAGTAACAGATGTACTAAAGGCCATTACTATCACTGAGTTGTCTGATACTGAAATCCTGACTAGGGAAATAAGAAAATGACAGTATACTTAATCACTGCAGATGTTTTGCATCCTCATTTAGTTTTTCAAATCCTAAGATCGTATTAACTCGTGTTTTCTTGATTTTGTATATTCACTTTTTCTAAATTAGAACCCATTTGCTTATGGGAGGTTTGTATCCCAAAACATATGTAATTATGGCTGTAGTGTATTAATTTTCTGGTCCACAACCTGTTCCTTGTTGAAGGGTAAGAAAACAAAGCCTTCATTTTTACTTCCAGAGCATCTGCTCTATATAGTTCATTCATCTGCAATCCTGTTTAGCTTATCTTGTGACCTTTATTTGCCACTGTGATACCCTGCCCCCCAGTTGAGAAAAAAGTAATTTATAGTGTTAATTTTATATTGATTTAAACAATGCTGGGTTGAGTTCATATGTTAAATAATTCATCTTGTGTATGGTAGCACTTGCACAAGAAATTGTCCATAACTTTAATATCAAGAGCACATTCACCCTAAAACCAGCTTAAACATAACCAGATATTTGGTAGTATTCATTATTCTCTATACTCAAAAGTGATAAGAAAATATAAAATGAAAATTAAGACTAGAAAACAAAAGCATCAGGAAAAAGCAGCATTGATTGAGAAAATGCTGAAAACTAATACTGGAAATACAAAAGGGTAAAAAAGTTAACTGCAAGTGTTTTTGCAGAGGGACAACCCCACCCAAACTTATATATACCAACTTCATCATCATATCAACTCAAAGAAGGGAGAATCTCCCAAAAAAGGGAATCATTGCTGGCATTCATTTAGAAATCACACCAGTAGTGATAGCCTATTGAAGACAGCATTCTGCATTGTTAGTATAATACAGGTAATATTTGTAACCCTTTCCTGTACCTTTCAATCTGCACCATCAGTTGCACTGCTTTCCTCCGATCATTCCTAACTTCAGTGTTGGCTGGTGGCTTCAGATCAAAGGGAGGCTGCAGAAGAGAGCGGAATGGGTGGGGCCAATGAGGAGGGGTGTGACCAACTAGAAAGGGGTGGGGTTATGCAAAAAAAAAAACACAAAAACTGGGACTTTAATTAAATGAGCTGGCATGGGTGCCAAACCGTCATTATGAGGGTCCAATCAAGAGAAAATGAAGTGTAGAAGAAAAAAAATACTTCAATGCATTGGCTACATGACAGCTTACTTAATATCTAGATGGAAACAATAAGGTTGTGAGGGCATGAAAAAATAAATTACTTTTTAAATACATTATTGGAATGCCAGTCAAAATCAAGTATAAAAAAACAAGTAGCACACAACTTAAATCACTTCTCCTTGCGCTGCAGTCCTAATTATAATTTATATTCAGCTTTATAAAAGTACCAAGTAACATACTGAAAGTAGCAATCTCTGTGATACCCCCACTTGTAAAAATGTTTCTTAGCCAAAAAAGACCTGCTGCCTGACAACAACTATCTACTTGTTTCATGGGGAAAAGATAATCAAAGTAAAAAATGAACAGTAAACAAGAAACAAGTTCAACATAAATTGCTTAAAGGATTACTGCATGGGTTATGGACCACACATGGTAGATTGCCATTCTGTTTAGTTTACGGGTAAAGCCTGCAAAGATAACTGCAAGTCTCCAACAAATGTAATGAGCTTCTGAAAATACTGTAATCCTGTCCTTTATTACAAATACTGTCATATGCATTTCAATACCTAAGGCTTATACGCAATCTAGTTATGTAAATATTCTCTGCATGGCAACAACGAAAAGGCTTTCAATATTGGTAATTCTTTAACAGTATGCTTATTAAAGCTTACTTGCATCTTACAATCTCAGACAAGATTACCTGATGGTCATTAAAACATTGCTACTTAAACACAGAGTAAGAGGCCCTGCAACAGCATGCATTATCTGAATAAGAAGCATAAATCAACAGTATAAAAATATGACACACAACCAGAAAATTCTGAAAATTCAAGGACAGATGAAAAGCCACTGTAGTACTTGTGTCCACCTTGGATGGGAGAATACTCTGCACACTTACAACTGCATAACTGCTCCTTGCCTTGCTTGGACACATCCAGAGCCACTATGTGGGGGAGTGGGGTGCAACAAGTATGTCACAATTTGAAATGTCTCTGGCTCACGGTGATGGCCCAGACACATTTGTCATACCTCTCAACCTCAGAGCAAGAAATCTGGACAAAGCCATAAATAGAAGTGGGACAAAGGCCCAAAAATAAGGACAATTTTTAAATATTGCTCTTATAAACTTAGAAAAATAATAGAATAGTAGGTCTTGGAATAGTATGAATTTTTTGAAGGGTATGAAATCTGAAACTCAAATGTCTGTCATTATCTTCTAACTTTAATCTTTAATGATTTGCCACTAATTTGCCAGAAAACCACAGTTTTATGAAAACAAACCAAAAATGTGATGCAAAAATATAAAATAGCCATACAGTACAGATGGGAATCTGTCAAAGAAGGGGCACTTTTTAATATTAGTACTGTTAACTTGGCCAGCTGACAAAATAAGAGAATCTGCACGAATTTCTGAAATTAAAAGTAGTCTATTACTCTGATCATTACAATTATTTATTAATTGTGCACCCCCCATGTTTTCTTCCAAATTCGTCATTTTGTGGAGGGATTATTAGGGGAAGAGCAACATTTTGAGCCAAAATCGAGGGCAGTTGAGAGGCTTGGATATACCTAATCCTATAAAGTGATTTATTTGCTCGTACCTCTCAACCTCTTAACGCAGGAAATCTGGACAAGGCCAAATATAGTGGGGGAACATACAAACAGTACTAAAAATTGCTCTTATATAAACTTAGACAGTTGACAGAATAACAGGTCTTGCTTTAGCATGCATTTTTCTGAAGGGTATGAAGTTTGAAACTCTTGTGTGTGTCATTATTTAGTGACGTCATTCCTCACAAATGTTATGAGGAACAAACAAAAAATAAGAAGCAAAAATCTATTCATTCTGCAAAAATTTGGACAGTTGAGAGGTATAGTTCAACTGGGGCTGAGTTTGCCGCCCTTCCCCCCCTCACAAAATCATGGTCGAATGGGGCTTCCTCACTTCAGCTATTCCAATGTCCCATTACTTGGCTATTTCACCCCATTTATCATAAACACTGTAATGTGCATACTACTTTACTTCTACAATGATTTGGATTTCATTTAAAAGTTTTATTTTACATTTTACAGTCAAACATTAATAGACATCTGCTAAACAAAGCAATGCAGTTTCACAATGTAAATAGACTTAGTATTAAAACTTCTCTGCCCTTGAAACTCACATTCATTGAAACAGCATCAAATCCACATTCAGAGAAAATACATCTGGCCAGTGGCAGATAACGATTAACTTTGGGCTGTTTTCAAATCATAGTCCCCTTGCACACGAAGCATACGTGTGTTCTTTGATACACCTTCCTGATTCTATTAAATTATATTCCTTGTATAATACAGTACAGTTGTTAGAGGGCATTTTAAATTTGTTTTGAAAAATTTTCCAGTAAACAATGAAACAAAATGCATGCACCAATAATGACAAAACTGCCCAATTCATAATATTTCCATTATAAAAGTCTACTCAAACGTCTACAATCCACCAGTATCAGTAAATATGCACAATCTCTGCAGAAGTAAAAGTCATCTAAATAATTCCACATTAAAGAGATCTGTAACTAATGAAGAGGTTGCTGCTAGCACACAACTTTATATTTCATTGTTTCATCTATAAATAAAGTGCCTATTGCTCTTGAGAAATAAATTGCCTATGCTACATTAAAAATGATAAGCTAGTAATATTGCAATAGGGAATGGATGGCAAACTGATAACAGACTCATCGTTACTAGGTATCTCTGCCAAAGAGGACATTCTCAGGATAGCAGCATCCACCCCCTCTAAAAGTACAACACAGTACAGTATCAGTAATGCATCTATATACTGTGGGAGTAGAACCCACAGTCTTCTGCATCAAAAGCAAGTACACTACCTGTTGTGCTATTGACACGAGCAGACACCACATAAGCAGCACTAAACTTCTCTTCAAGCCCTCAGCTCCTTGTAAAATGCACTTGACGCTCAACTGTATCTCTCAACTTTGAAGCACAAGAAATCTGGAAAAAGCCAAAATTTATTGGGGGGGGGGACAAAAGCCCAAAAACTAGGGACAAATTTTAAACATTGCTTGCATAATCTTGGAAAGTTGCTAGAATAAAATGCTGTGTTACCACCATGCATTTCACTGCCAAGTCTTGAACCCAGGACCCTGTGCACTACAGTCAAAGCAACATACCACTATGCCACATCAACTGTTTCTTAAAAGACAGGTGGACTGAAACTTAAATGGCTCTCATTTAGTGAATTCAGTTCTCACCATAGCTCTCAACTTCTTAGCACAAAACACCTAGACAAAGCCAATAGTGGGGGAATACAGCCCCCAAACATATTCAGTGAATTCATGTTCTCACCATAGCTCTCAACATGTTAGCACAAAAAACCTGGACAAAGTCAATAATGAGGGAATACAGCTCCAAAAATAGGGCACATTTCAAATATTGATCTTAAAAACAGAAAATTGCTAGAATAAAAGACTTTGTGTTACCATGTACTTTCTGAAGAATATGAAGTCTGAAATTCAAATGCCTATCATTATTTAGTGAATTCAGAATCCAGAAAAAACATAGATTTTATGAGGAACAGAACAAAAATGAAGCAAATATTTCACAAGTGGTGGTGATGGGTAGAGAATTCAAGCTCTTGCTACCTGCTCCCAAGGTACAGGGTTTAAGTCTAGCCACCAGGTATATTTCCTGACTTCTTTCTAGCTACTGGGGATTACACACACACCTTCCATTAGTATAAACAAGTAGTACCTGCAGAGTTTCAGTCCAAAAACTGCAGCTTCATTAATTCCAGCCAGCCAAGCTCTGGTTATAAACACAAAAACCCCGTGAGAGAGCCAATGTCCTGTCCTTCCTGCGAGAGCAGGCTCCAGCCTGCAAACATTGCAGTCTGATCCCCTTCCAGTCTATGCAGTTGTAACTGCATAGACTTCTGGGATATTTGCTCTTGCAGGCTGTCTTCCTAATCTGGACTGTCATACCAGCAGTCTGGATTCTGTGCGCATGCTCTGGACTGGTTCAGTAGCAGTCCGGACTCTGGAAATGCTGCGAGTGCACATGCGCAAGTTCCGGGACTTGCGTTTGTTTTTATTTATTTTTTCTTTTGTTTTTTTTTTTTGTTTGTTTTTTTTTATTCATTTCTTTCTTTTGTACAGCTGGGGGGCTGCAGTCCAATAACATGAGCCACCCCTGCCTAACTTAGTGTCTTTTGTAGTAAGCCCTGGTAGGACATCTGCAGCCATTGACAGGTTGGGAAAGGGAAGTAGAAATGTGTTGGAGCTACTGATAGTGTCACATATGCTGCTCTGTATGCCGGAGGTTTTTATGTCTGAAATGGGTGGAGCTGCTGACATCACATATAGCATTGCAGATAACTTCAGTTAGTTCCAGGACCCCATGATGAATTCAGCTACATTCTGCTGTGTAATTGCATCACTGCCTCTATCACCAAGGAAGTGTCAGATTGCTGGTGAACCCCTCACCTGGCCTTCCAGAATGAGTGCACCAACAATTGCTGTTATTTTCCAGAGCTACCCACCTGGATCTTCCAGCACCCAAACAACCACTCAAACTTGAGGGATAGTCAGGCCTCATGTCATGATGTCGTGGAGATGAGGAACATGCTAGTGAGTTTAAAAGGATTCCATCTCGGACAATATGGCAGTTCCAGTGCAATCTAGCTTTTGCAGTGAATACCCTTCTACTGTTACACTTTGGTTTGATAGTGTCACTAATGCAGTTTAGTGTAGACAGTAACCGCTGTGTCATGGTGTTAATGCTAAGCTGTCTGTGGCATTCATACATGAGAAGGGCTGTAGGCTGATCTATACCCATTGTCTACCTTGATTTAGACAAAAAAGAAGGTATGAAGTCACTGTGAATGCTCTTATTGTGAACAGCTTAGAGTTAAGATGCAGTCAATCTGGTTTCACTAAAAAGGGGAATTCCCCTTCCCCTGAGGAACAGTCACCTTGGAGTTGATGGTAATAAGAAAGCAGATAGAGGAGATATTGGACATTTTATTCTCTACAAAAGCAGTGGCATCCCATTTAGCCAGCTCTTCATTTGAAGAAGAAGGAAAGGGGGTTGTTCTGATAGACTGCTGTATACAGTCAAGCACAGTATACATGCCCTCCCCCTGCCCGAACAGTTCTTTGGAAAAGCAAAAAAACTAAAGGTCTGTTCTAATACACTGTTCTATGCAGTCTAAAACTATGCATGTGCCCCCTCCCTGCCCCCCCAATCCCTTCATTGAAAGAGAAAAAAAGGGCCATTCTGCTACACTGCTCTAGGCAGTCTAAAGCCAGGCATATGGCTCCTCCCTGCACAGTGCATCAGTTCTTTAGTGGAAGGGACAAAAAAGTAATGCATACAAATATGCTATAGTTTAAGCATATAGTTTAAACTATAGCAAGCCAGTTGCTACATTTGCAGCAATCTACTTGCTACAGCTTACCCCACACAAAGCTGTAATGCACTGAAGTCACTTTCTGTGCACAGAATGAAGACTACAGGAACTGCATTTCAGGATTGCGCCCTCTAACACCTAGCACCCAAGGCAGCTGCCCTTTTCACCCTACCCTTGCTATGGAACTGGCCCAGTGCCTGCAGTGAGCTTGTCGAGTTGCTCTCAGTTGATATCACTCTTGTTGGTGTCTAGATAGCATCTGTATTGGCTTGTTTCAGAAACTGGCAACTTCCCACTGTTTTGGTAGCTTTGTTACTGGTGTTACTTAGATTCAGTCCATTCTTACAACCTGACAAAAATGAGAGATTCTTCATTAAGAATATTAGATGTAGGAGCTACTTGTAATAACCAGGTGGCTCAGAGAATTAGTGGTAGTCTTTTCACTGACTTCTTTCTATAGTCATATTATGTAAGAATTTATAAATTCATAGGTTCATACATGTTTACTAGCCTTTTTAAGCCTTGCCATGCATTCCAAATCTTTGACAAGTTCTGGTACCCTTGATAAGTGTAAGCAGTAGCTTGGGACGTGAAACATTTAAAAGAAGGGGGCCTGGGAGATGAACCATTTACAAGGCTGCCCGTGACCATTATAGACCTAGGTGCCAAACCAGGGATGAATTTCCTGTTCCCCATCCAATAGATTACACTTGAATTGGGTTAGGGAGGAACTCTGCTTCACATAGATGGAGGAGCCTGTTCCAGAGAAGGGGTATTCTCTGGAATACATACCTGTCTCTCCAGCAGGTCCTGTTTATATCACAGAAAAGGTTTTAGTCTTTAGAATTGGTAATTCTGGTGCTGTTTGTTTTTCTTAACTGCAGGAGGTCCATCAGAGTGGGATCTGATGATGCCGTGTATGCCAGGCATAGAGCTCCCCTCAACAGCCTGTAGGAGACAGAATACAGGGATATAGGCCCTTGAGGTGGTCTACATAGGACATTTTACTTGCACCCTGTATTCTTTTAGTGAGGAACATCTGTGGATGTTCCAGTTGTTGGATATGCCTGGTTAGGTACATAGCAAAGGGGGCATTATACTCGGTGATAGGTCTGATGAATGCCAGATTCAGTGGAACAATGACTTCTTTGGAAGTAGATGCCATACATTTATTTATAAGTTACACATTATAGAGTAAGTTCCTCACTGCTGTAGACACATGATGGTCAAAGGCTAGATTACTGTGTGTGTGTCCCCAAGTCCCTAACTACTGGGTCAACTGTTAGGTGTGTGTTGTCAATAAAATAGTTACCAGGTGTGGATGACTCCCTGAAGGATACTATTATGCATTTCTTGGCATTTAGTTTTAGTCAAAGGCTCTGGCACCACTTGTTTTTGTCAACTGTGCCTGGAGAACATTTGTGTCTGTCCTGCCTGGAGAACATTTGTCTCGGTGCGCAATTCAATGACCACTCCTAATTTGCAATCATCTGAACATTTAGTCAGAGACCATTGACATTGGCCTTGAGTTTAGAGATGTAAATGCCAAAAAGGAGCAGTCCCAGGACAGTCCCTGAGGTGGACTCCTCAATTCTGACTTCCTGGGTCCTGTCTTTGACCCAGCTGGCTATCCACTGGGTGACATAAGGGTTTGTACCTAACCTCTTAGTTTTGTCAACAATGCCCAATTGGAGGATTATGTCAAATGCTTTAGCCAGGTCAAAGTATGCAGTCTGAACCATTTTGCCCTCATCCATTGCTTTGGTGGCCTTCTCAAAGAAGTTCACCAGGTTGAGTAGGCATGACCTGCCCCTGATGAAACCAAATTGGGTTGGGTCTAGTGTCTGGAGGTTTCCTATGTCACTATTGATCATTTCCATGATGATTCTTTCCATGGCTTTGCATATGAGACTATTGAAACTTATTGGTCTGTAGTTTCCAGAGTATGTAGATGGCCCACCTTTGTACAGAGGGATATCTGTTGCTGTTCTCCATTTATGAGACATGAGGCCTGTTTGGAGGCTACAGTTAAATAGCAATTCCAGAGGACTTGATAGATCATGCTTCATGCTGTTTAGAAGGCATCCTGGGATATTGTCTGGGCCCATTGATGCAGTGTTTTTGGCCTAAGAAGACTGTACTTTTAATTCCCTGTGCATTTTGTCACTGTTGGAATTATTTCTTCTGAGATAGTAATCTTGGCACATGATTCTTACAATTTGTACCTCCCCCACTCTGGGTCTTTCTTGACTTCTTCCAGAGCACATTATTCGGATGGCAAGGAGGGCATGCCCACCTGCAGTGCTCCCCAGTTCTTTTCTCCAACTCACACAATTTAGGTCTCAGTCCTGTTTATCACAAGAAATAGACCACTTTCTGTGCTGAAAGCACTGAAAGATTCAAGTTACTCTGGTCATAAGCCAGGACTTGCATTGAAACCATCTCTGTATCCTTGATGCAGACAGCAACTTGAAAGAGTACCAACACTTCAACGTGGTCACTGGAAAGAACAGGAACAGATAATTTCTGCAGTAGAAGGTAGATTATGTGGGAAGTGGCTGTACGGTCCCTTTCATCCTCTGTAGGTTTTGGAATGCATAGAGAAGTTAAAGGATCATGAGGCTAAACATTAGCCAGAGCATCCTCCCATGTCTTGAAGCCAATTGAAAAAGGGTTCTGTATCCTATCACACACCATGTTCTCATCTTTGGTTAGTGATGGATTACACTAGCACTCTACATTGGATGGTAATATTGCAGGTACCTAGAGAGGTGACTCCTAGGTTTTTCACCTTTGGTAGTTTCCCTGGACATTATCACACTATTGCATTAGAGTACTGTAATGGTCAGCTTGCTTGCACTAAGTGCATCTTCAAGTCTCTCAATGAGGGTTCCCATGGCCAGATTCAAGTTTAGCAAGTTTTGCTTTTCCTCGTCTCCCCTGAGCTGAGCTAGGTTTACTGGTGATGAGTACAGAGACCCCTGTGCTTCCTGACTCCAGTGACATTCACTCCTTCCTTGTCATGTCAAATGTCAGGAAGCTCTCATATGCTTCCTGATGGTTGACCATGTAGTTATACAGGTCTCTTAAGACCATGTTCTGCTTCTAGTATTGACTTCTTCTGGCACTAGTGACCCATTGTTTCACAAGTACCCACCTACCACTTGCTTACTGCATCTCATTTTGGGTCAGTGCAGACAACTTCCTTCTGATGCCTTTGGTAGGTGACTATCTCCTTTCCCTTGGAATTGTTCAGGGAGGGATATTCTGAGCGCACTGGATCTCTTCTGCTGGCTGCTTAAGACAGACAACATCTGGGGAAGAAGGAGGATGAGGATCCAATATGCAGCTTGTCTTCAACAGTGTGATTTCTTTTTGGGCTGGAAATCTCCAAATTTTTCTTGTCCTTCAACTCTTCATTGTGATCACATGTACTCTAAATCCCTAGTGGAATGAAATAGGTGCCTCATGAGACATCCTGAAGTAGAGTCCTACATAACTGTACAGTATAGGTTAAAAAAATGTATATGTAAAAGAACAGCAACGTGGTCCACCAGGCTAAAAACGACTCTTTATTTGGTAAGCATTTCGGGAAACCCTTCATCAGACAAAAAATCACTCAACCAAAGCGGTCTAAATACATACAAGTAACCAATCACAATTTAAAAACAATTAAAATGAATATATCATATCTTAGACTGAGACTTCGGCTATCCTTGCAACTGTGAAAGACTCTTCTGTTGTTCCTTTACTGAATGATATCATGCATGGCTGTGAAAAGGTGGAATTTGTCAGTAAGATGTCTCAGCTTTCAGGACCAGGTGTCAGCTATAGTAAAGTCCTCTTGTTTTTGTCTAAGAAACATCTACAGGATTTTGCCCCTAATTGTGCAAAATGAACTCTCGATTGCTGTTCACACCTTGCTGTCTTCCATACTGGAGTACTGCAACACCCTGTACTTGGGACTGCCTAATGCCGAACTTGACCTGTTATAGTTAGTGCAGTACTTTGCCACCAGGTAACTTACTGGTGCATCTTACTGTTTTGCAGGGTCTGCATTGGCTCCCTGTCTGGTTCAGGATAATTTCTAAGATTCTGGTAATAGTGTATTTGTTCATACATAACCTAGGTCCCTGCTATCTGAATGAGTTTATCGTAGCCTGCATGGGTTCTGCACTCAGCATCTGAGGTGGCGGCTAGTGGTTCCCATGGGTCAACCATGTCAATGTGGTCTATAGATCATCTTTTTTTTTAATCAGGCCCCATACCTTTAGGACTTGCTACTTCAATGGCTTTGTGAAATTTCAGCCCTGGCTTACTTCAGTTAAGCATTAGAAACATATTTGATGTAGCTTATGATGGTGTGGAGTGAATTTTTATATTGTTTTGTAGCAAGTCTTGTTTTTAATTGCTGATTTCATGTTACTTTATCTCTTTATATTGATACAGGTTTGTTTAAATAGCACCTGAGTAAATCTGAACTTGGCCATGTCTGACATGGAACTTTTATGAATATGGGATATCTTCAAGATTGATTTGTTTAGAATGGGGTTCTCCCTTATATTTAAGTTCAGCAAGTTAAGGGGGTAACATGACTGTATGTATCCTTCTTCTTCTCGCTCTGTTTTCTGTACATGTTATTGGAATTCAGAGAAACCATGCCAAATTTCTTCTGCTTCATGACTTAATGGTCAAGAAGGATGCAGTTCCAGGCTCTCAAAGCCAGGCAGTAGAGAATCCCACCCCACTCTAAAGTATATTTCCTTTGTATGCTGCAACAAGTTGTTCCACCATCAAACCTGGCATTAAAATAGATCCCACTGGCAAATTTGGAATTAGTGGGGCAGAAAGTTGAAGTCCAGTGTGGCTGCATAAAAATGTGGGACTAGTAGTTGGGGGAAAAGATAGGAGCCTACATGTGGGTCAAAGCCAGGGGTGAAGAAAGCACAGTATAAGAAAGCTAGTAGAAAGGAAGCACAGATAGTGAGGGAAGTGGAGTTAGCAGACAGGAAGTAAAACAAGGGCTTCTTAGGTATATTAGGTATATCACTCAAAGTAGAAAAGGAGGGGACAGATGGCTCAATTCAGCAAAGATTACAAAAGAAGGGGGGGGGGGCAGTGGCACTGAATTCTCTGGCTCATTTTTTTCTTCATTCTTTGCAAAACCAATGAAGTGGAGGGTGCCATGCTGGGAGAGAGTCAGGTTTTCTTTCTTCATTACCCGTTTCCCTTTACAGTGTCTCTACTACATATCGCAACATAAACTTGAAATTCAGGAATGCCAATCATTAGATAAAAGCTACACACTCAAATATCATTTTTCCTTTTTTGTTTTTCTTTCTTTTTATTAACATTTGTCCTCAAGAACGTAAACCCACACCACTGATATACTCCGATTAACTTTCCATTACTGAATCATTTTTACTTTAAATATGTAGTATTTATGCCTGGCTATTTATTTACAGTTTATTATTTTTGTTCTAACATTTTACTGCATGCCATATCATATGTTTGCATAGCATAAAAAAATGTTTTTAATTGTAATATAACGTTTTGGCTGATGGCCAGAGTCACTAGACCACTGCAATCACCTGGTTAACAAATGTAAAATAAAATAAGAGAGTTACTTATACTCAGCAGACCAGTCTTGGACCTGGGTGTGAATTATGGGAAAAAAAGTCTGCAGGCTGTTCTACCTTCACTGTGTTATCACATCTGTTGTTTTGTAGTGGGAACCAGACCCCCTAAGATTAACAGTCATTCACTTCTGCCCAAGATTACTTATTGGCCCATTCTTTCCTCCCTTTGACAAGAGTAGGGTGATAGGGAGCTGGCCCGCAGCCTACCTGCACATGCTACAGCAATCCCCACCCTTCTGGTTGCTCACTTAATTCTTCTTCCATATTTCTGGCCAAATGGGTGTGCCTGCTCTTTCAGCTTATATATGCAGTGTGCTGTGATATGCTCATGCTTCGCAGGTGTAATTCTCACTGGATGTAAGCCATCATGTAATGAGCCACAACAGCTGTCCCTAGAATGAGATGCTGTCAACAGGTGTTTACTCTCATCCTGCCCTGTTGACTCTTACAGACTGTTGGGCCACTGGCTGAACTTTGAGTGCCTTCCTCACAGTTGGGGATTTTCCCTATAAGCCACAGAACTGACTACAATACTCATAGCTTTGATCAAGATATGTATATATTGCTTAGAATAGCATTTGGGTTCACTCATCTTAATGCTAAATCTATCTGGGCAAGCGGGGAAATAATTGTGCTGCTGTAACATTGGTTTGGCTGGTTACAGAGTAAAATACAGCTTTTTGAACCTGCCTAACTTAACACCATTACAAGTATAAAAATAAAAATTTAAGTAAGAATAGTTAAGGAAGCTTGTATTTTATGTCTTGTCTTGTCTGTCAAAGATTTTTTATACCAGTTTTGAGGTATTGAATGCACACTTTTCAGCACATTTGGAAAATGACGTGTCATACATTTTTGGCTGGTTATTGCTGACTGTAGTAGCAGCAGCAGGACTGTGTAGAGTCAGGAGTGGTCTGCAGATATGAGTATGAATCCTTCCTCTACTAATAGCAGCAAAACATTAGCAAGTAGTGAGGCAACCAAACCACATAGCCCATTAACACATTACTGTAAGGTACTCTGTTTCAAAAAAGGACTGGTTATGTCTTGCTTTTTTTCATTTTTACCCATTCCTGCTTGCTGTGGTAATGGTGGGATAGTTAAGATTTTGTACTGCATTTGCAAGTGAAGGCGGCTGTGACCATTTTACTATGGATCACTGTGAGTTAGTCTTCTCCAGTCAAAACATCAAGTAAATAGCACGAGTCTGAGAAGCATCTAAAAAGTAATACAAGATAAAAAGAAAAAGATCTGCTGAATGAGGAAGAGGCCTGCAGCATCTATGAATGTAATCATATGGTAGCAGCATTCACAACGGAGTCCTGGAGACCTAGCAGAGTTTTACTTTAATGTGGAATCCTAGCCATCTGCTTATTCATCAGGTAACCTTGAGTCTGGGAAAACTAATTTACTGCTGAATGAGGAAGAGGCCTGCAGCATCTATGAATGTAATCATATGGTAGCAGCATTCACAACGGAGTCCTGGAGACCTAGCAGAGTTTTACTTTAATGTGGAATCCTAGCCATCTGCTTATTCATCAGGTAACCTTGAGTCTGGGAAAACTAATTTACTGCTGAATGAGGAAGAGGCCTGCAGCATCTATGAATGTAATCATATGGTAGCAGCATTCACAACGGAGTCCTGGAGACCTAGCAGAGTTTTACTTTAATGTGGAATCCTAGCCATCTGCTTATTCATCAGGTAACCTTGAGTCTGGGAAAACTAATTTACTGCTGAATGAGGAAGAGGCCTGCAGCATCTATGAATGTAATCATATGGTAGCAGCATTCACAACGGAGTCCTGGAGACCTAGCAGAGTTTTACTTTAATGTGGAATCCTAGCCATCTGCTTATTCATCAGGTAACCTTGAGTCTGGGAAAACTAATTTACTGCTGAATGAGGAAGAGGCCTGCAGCATCTATGAATGTAATCATATGGTAGCAGCATTCACAACGGAGTCCTGGAGACCTAGCAGAGTTTTAATTTAATGTGGAATCCTAGCCATCTGCTTATTCATCAGGTAACCTTGAGTCTGGGAAAACTAATTTACTGCTGAATGAGGAAGAGGCCTGCAGCATCTATGAATGTAATCATATGGTAGCAGCATTCACAACGGAGTCCTGGAGACCTAGCAGAGTTTTACTTTAATGTGGAATCCTAGCCATCTGCTTATTCATCAGGTAACCTTGAGTCTGGGAAAACTAATTTACTGAGTAGGGAGAGTATAGACTGTAAAAAGAGTAAGTACATTTTCTACTTCGGCACATTGCCCTATAAATCTGCATGTGTGTACTGGCATATCTGTGGTGGGATACGTTTAATGACCTTAATTGAATGTTTGGGAACAGGACTGAAGAAAAGTGGATATAAATCAATTTGACGTGAGGCAGGAAGGACAAGATAACACTAGCTGACATAGCTCATGGAAGCAAATGCCATCGGAAAGCCAACTCTTAACCCTTGCAGCAATGTAGATGTTCTGCGGAGGGCTTTTACAGTAGTTTAAAGAGGGATGTAACAGATGCCTATAACATTGGGTACTGAAGAATCCAGTCCATTGTTTCTAAAGAAACTGAACAACATCCTGACCATTGTACTCTGAGCCTGTGACATCACAGTTGTCAGAGGCACATTGTGACGCTACTACTAACATGTTAGACAGTGGGATCTTGTGACAAAATATAGTAGCATAAAGGGACATAAACTTGTAACCTACTGAGTGATCTGTTTTATGCATCAGCTCAGCAAGAACTGTTAACTGTAAGGGTGAGTTTATAAACTAAGAGATGGAAAACAACCAATGTATAAAAGTGGTTTTGTTTTTACTACAGCATTATGCTTATTCATATAAAATATAGAGTAAATTAATATGCCAAAGTAATAGGTCGGTTTCTGTAACCTATTCACTTAGTTGTTTTGGGTGAAAGTCATTGCATACCATAAATATTGCACACTTCACATGCAATGCAAAACTAGGGTTTTCCACATTTTGATTACCTCAAATTTGTGGTCTCTGTTCATCATACTGTAACAGGTAGAGTTATGACTTTCAGTATACTGAGTGGTGATTGCTACAATAGCCACACCTTTTGATACTTTTAGTGGCATTATGTGAAAAAAGCCACATGTTTTAATGTCATTTATAAAGCATAATAAGTTTGTCTATCGGAGTTTAGCTAACACAGGAAACATCACTGATTTCATCTCATCCTGTATAGTTTAGCTATTAGACTGACAGCAGTAATAATTCTGTAAAACTTTTTCAGAATGATGCTGAGAATAAAACTGGTAGACTATTTTGCTTTTGTTTAGGGGGATGTTGGTGACATCCAGTGGTGGGAATTATAATTGTACTTTTCATACCTCAAAGCAAATGCAAAGATGACAGGTGTTACCAGTTTATACATTCACTTGATTTTTGTTACATTGCTATTTCTTTTTGCTTTTTAGAGAGAATATAGCATCATGGTTCATGGTTTGCTTGCATTACAGTTCCATCTGTTAATTATTACCAGCAGCGCCATTGTTACTAATGGCCTACAGTTTCTAAATCTACATCTTGCAAGTAAATGTGGCTACTTGTGCCAGTTAAGCTACTGTGTTTCTAAGGTTCACTTACAGACTACTAAGAAAAACAAATTAACAATTAAAAAGGGAATGCAAAATGTTCTTATTTGAGGAGATGTCATTACAAAAGAGTCTTGAAAACTTCATATTTACATTCACATATTGGCCAACAAATGTAATTCTGTTATTGATGTTATCCGTTATAGTTTACTGATAACTTATAGTAGTTCTTTAAGCATTATTGGTTTTATAGGCGTGACAGATTAACTGGTTTTACTTTTCCTGTTTTTGCTTGTGTATGTTAAAGACTGAAAAAGTGAGAGAGTATTTGTTAGATGAGTTACAGTATCTAAAAATGTTTTTTAAGAGGTTAAAAATTTATAATCCATAAAAGGTGTAAACTTACTGTAATTGTAGTGAAGTATAGTAGTCCGTGTTAATCTAGATGTCTGTTAAGTGTCCAGTGGCTACAACACTGGCTGGAGTCTTATTTCTTTCACAAAGTGATTTCCAGTGGTCAGAAGCATAACATGTCAAGCTTTTTCCTGATTTTTGTTGTCACTTTCTGATGGGAGGAGTGTGAAACAAAGAAGAAGAAGACGGCTACAAAAATGCTTAGCAAGATCTGCTAAAGAAAGTACATGTGGAACAGGCCACAATGGACTGCCTACAGGTATTCTGATAAGATGATGTAAAGGAGAGAAACCTTACTAATTCCGCATTGCACAGCAGGAAGGGACACTGATGTAAACTGCAGTACCATAAGGATTTACTTGTTGCTGGTTACTCTGAGGTCTAGTAGATCTGAACAGATTTATAATACACAGAAACCTCTAATTATGCTACAAAACTGGCAAAATGATGAACTGGTTATGCACTGGTCTGCTCCGAGACCGATTTGTAACAGCTTCCAAAATGTACATAACTGTTATTAGGTTTTGCATCTCAGCAGACAGCGGCCAAAACAGAACAGTATTTACTACACAAATAACACACATGTTAGAAAGGGAAGTGTCTATCAGCATTTAAAGCTGTAGGCTAAATGAATAGCAGTGCGTAAATATATTACAACTTTCAATGCTGTAAACACTGTGTTTGTACTCTACATTTTGTTTTTCTCTAGGTAGTAGTACATCAGGGCAACTAAAGCTCCATGCACTACAAAAAATTATGATTGTCTCAGTTTTATCATGACTACCTACTTATGTGTCCTTGACATAGATTTCAATATTAACCTCTTAAGGTTCACTTTGTATGAGAGATGAGTTTCTTGACATCCATGTCTAAAATGTATAAAACATTGGATCCTGTAGGTAATCTGTTCTGACTGTGATCCAAATGCTGGCTGATTTCCAGGACTTCAGCTCAGCAAGCTCACCTCCTTTACCCATAACTCCACTGCCTCAGATCTAGTTTACCTCTGTTCTGAACAGCAGCTCAGTCATTCACTCCTTCTCTGCATCCTTTTTGGACAGGGTTGTTTTGCTCCTTTACTTGTTTTTCCTGTTTAATGCTGTAGTGTAGTGTTTGTGTTTATTGTTAGAAATAGGTTTGTTTTTGTGTTGTAGGCTGGTTAGTTAGGTTAGTGTAGATGTGTTTCCCAGTTTTCAGGACTTGTATAGTGTAGTTTGTTGTGTGGTGTTAGTGCTTAGGATGGAAAAATGCTTTAAAAACTGTTTCTTGTGGTCAAATGCTTTCCTCACAGGCTGAAGATGACCACTGTGTGTGCTACTTTAGGGTGACTCACCTCAAGTCCCTTTGTACTATTTGTGAGGGCTTTACCTCTTGTGCAGTCAATGAGAAAAGAGCCATGCTCATCCTTAAGGGTGTTTTCCCCTTGAAGGAAATGTAAGTCTCATCCAGTAAGGGTGAAAAGCCAGCTGACAGGCACTCTTAGGACCTTAAATCTTCTAAGGGAGACTGTAAGTGGTCGGCTGCATCTGCTGCTTCTGTTTCTAGCCAGCTGGATTCAAAAGACTCGAGATATTTTGATCCCCCAGCAGCTTCAGTTCCTCCATTGACACTTGTACCTAGGACCCATCACCTTTGGGGAAAGGTGTCCCAGAACCAATCCCCCTTGTCTCTGTTGCCTCTGAGACAGACTCCTCCGGCTGCTCTGCCTTGGAGTCATTTTCCTTTGGCTTTGGTCCGTGGTAAGGCACCCTTCCTGACCAAGAGTATTTCAAGTCCTTTATGGTGAGGGTGGTTCCTTTGGAATCTGCTTTCTCCCCTTTTCTCCTTTGACGCTACGAAAGTTTTCTCCCAAGTCCTCCCCTTCATTTCATCATATCCCAGCTTCTCCTGCTCAGACAAGCAGGCTGGATCTGTTGCCAGGTTAGCTATCTTCCAAAGCTCCACCAGTGGCCACCTCATTTTAGTCATCTCTGTTCATTGGAAGTCTAAAGACATCAGATCTGGAGCAGTTGATGCAGTCCTTCTTAGAGGCATAGATGGAGTTATGCCTCATCCCTTCAGCTCTGGGCTTTCCCTGGGTCCTACGGATCTGAGGTCTTTGTAACAGGTCATATTTCATTCATTGGGATTAGGACCGACAGCCTAGCCAATCTTGACTTTGATCCTGGCCTTGGTTTCCTCGACTCCAGCAGTGCTGAAGCCAGGCAAACCCCAGGGTTGACAGGTCAAGGCAGGGGTCTGCAGGGGTGTGCAGGTTGGGTTCAGTGATAATTTTGGGGTTTCCCTCCCACTCAGGGAATTCTGCCTTTGATAGCTTGGCCCTGGTCTTAGCATCAGAACAGTGCAGAACACCTGTGGATTCTTTTGCATCCTTGGGGTCTTTGGATCCTAATTCTGCCAGGTAAGGATGGCCTGCCTCCACAAATGTTTCTGACAACATTGAGAAGGTGTTCTCCTGTCAGGAGAGGGAATGACCTAGTGTGACCAATGCCCTCCCTCTTCTACATTTGTGCCTATGACTGCTCCACAGCTGGCTCAGGGACAGCCTGCCCCGGTTGGTCTCCAAACTGCTCTCTCAGTACGGCCCCAGCCTCTTCATTTCCCTCCTCTTGTAGTCGCCAGGGTAGGAAGTCTCTGGAATGAAGCAGTGTAAGAGAAAGCATCTGGACTCACCTGAGGAGTTCATTATTGAAGACACAAATCCCCTAATGAAGACTCCCCCTTTGGCTTAGAATCCCCCAAATCCCCTCATGAAGACTCCTCCTTTGGCTTTATTTTGGAGTTCCTTCGCAAGTGTGAGAGCTGGACTGTGGAAACTCTTTTTCTGGAGGAATCTGTGTTTTTGGAGGTCTTCTGGATGGACCCATCTAAGTCCTAGGTGGTTCCGCCTAAGGGTGCACTTATTAATTTGGTGTCTCTGAGTGCGAGGAAGGGAGCTCAATATGGTGGAACAGCTCCCCAAAAAGCCTGACAAAATTCTCACCCCACTTAAGGATCACCTTCACTGAAGTAAGGGTCTTTAAGTGGATGCTGTTGTGGTGGTGGTTGCCACCAAAAAGCAAATTTTAGAGGTGAGATCCCTGGTCCATTTTCTGAATAGACCTTCTCTAGCATTGGGCCACTTAGGGAAGTGAGCTTACACCTCAGCCACCTTTGCATTAAGGTTGTTAAATTGTTTGGCTCACTTGACCACACTTCAGCGACATTGTGTTAGAAATGTCAAGAGCAATGAAGACAGTCTCCAGAAACTCGGAAGATATGTCCATGCTTCTGCTTCCAACACAGCTGATGGTATATTTGAAGCAGCTGGCACCAGCATTACTATGCATCACCATGCTTGCATATGATTGTGTGACTTTATGAACTGCTTTAAGGAGTCCTTTGTCAGTGACCCATTAGATGGCTTATCTCTTTTTGGGCTGAAAGTTGGACAGTTTGACCTGGAGTGAGCAACAAGGAAAGACTCTGCCATTGCAGTTTATTTTGCTACCAATCAGAAGTCATTTTCTCAGAACCAATGGGTGGGAAGATGTCTCTTTTTCAGGAAACCCCAGCAGTCCTTTCGTCAAGCTCCTTCCAAGAGTTCTCCCCATGGCAGGTGGAGTAACCACAATGGACACTGCCCTCACAGCACACAGTGGTCAGCAGAACCAGGGCTTCCACTAAGTTTATCTGGGAGGCCCTTTCAGCGACCCTGAAAGTTTGCCCAGCTGTCCTTCTCTGGAGGTAGTCAGGTGGTTCTATACCTTACAGCTAGGGAGGTCATCACCTCAGATGCATGGGTGTCAAGTTGTATCCAAGGCTACTCAATTCTTCATTTAGAAGTTTCCAGTCTAACTCCTAGATGACTTCAAGATGTTCTACCCCATCAGAGAAGAGCAACATGCAGCAACATTCAGAAGTTGCTAGGAAGTAGAGTCATCCAAGATGTCCTACCAGACCAACTAATATCTTTGGTCTGCTCTCCTATCCTTTTGATTCTAAAATAAGAACAAGAAACTCAGGCCAGTTTTGGATTAGAACAAGTTCAATCAGTTTGTAAAACAAACGAAGTTCCAAATGGTCATAGTGCAGTCCATCTTACCTCTGTTGAGGAAGGATGATTGGATGTGTTTGCTATATCTCGAGGAACTCTTATCAACATATAAAGATTGTGGGATGGTCATGGACATTCAGAGCACTGCCATTCAGTCTCACCACAGCCCCCCTCCCCAGGTGTTCACCAAGTGTATGGCAGTAGTGGCAGCCTGGCTCAGGTTGCAGGGGTTCCAGGTGTTCCAAGTCTTTTCTTACCTGGACAAATGTCTCCTAACTGCTCCCATGAGAACATCCTTGATCAGGGCCAGGGATACCTTCTTCAGCTTTACAGTTTCTTGGGGATAACAGTCAGTTACCAGAAGTCTAGTCTCCATCCAATTCAGGCCTTGGAATTTATAAGGTGACATTTGGACACAGTCTCCTAAACTGCTAAGCTTCCACAGTCCAGAATATCAAACCTTTGAGATCTGGCAAAGGTCTTTGATCTTGTGCAGAAATACTCCAGCATATCTTATTCTCAGACTTTTGGGCCATGTGGCAGCTGCCATTTGTTTAGTTCCCTTGAACGGGTATCACATGAGGGGACTACAGTGGACCCTGGTGGTCTAGTGGTCGTTTTTAACTCATCCAATGGATTTTCCAGTGTCCTTGGCTCGAGTTTGTCAGGATCAGTTGGTGGGTGGGGTCTCCCTTGGTGTCCACCAGGAGACAGTTTGTTCTCCCCCCCCCCAAGGTACTGTCACAATGGATGCCTCTGCTGGGGTAAGGAGCCTTTCAGAGAGGACAGTCAGGGGACCTGCTCTGTGGCCGAGGCCAACCTTCACAGCAATGTCTTGGAGATGAGGGTGGTCCTCCTCACACTGCAGGCTTTCCAATACATTCTATCCAAGCAGACAAGTATGTCCATAGTCTGGAATTTGAACAAGCAAGGGAGAACCCAGACGTGCCCTCTTTTATTTCAGTAGGCCATGAGGGTCTAGCAAGGGATAATCAGTGGTTTCTGATTGCAATGTACATCCCAGAAAAATCCAACATCTTACTGGACACTTTGAGTAGGAAATTGTCCTTCATGAGTGGTCTCTGAATCTGAGGGTTGCTGCTTAGATTTTCTGGTGCTGGAGCACTTGTGTTGTGACCTTTTTGCTGCCCTATCTAACACCAAGTGCACCAGCTATTATGGTTTAGTTCCTTTTTATGGTCAGTCACCCAGGGATTGGGCCCCAGGTGTTTTGTATGCTTATCCTCTGACCCTGTTGATATTGTTTCTTCAGAAAGTGGCCCATTGTAGAGTGACTGTAATCCTCATTGCTCACTCTTGGCCTTAGCCGGTGTGGTTTGCCTTCCTTTGGCCTCTACTGAGGTACCCGAGGTACCCTTCTTGGGTCATGGATCCTATTCCAGATCTCATTTCTCATCTGGCAGGCTTGGAACTGGCCAACCTTTGAACTCTTAAGTTAACCACTTAGTTTCTCCAGTTCCCTTGATGGCCAGGAATCTGAAGCTTTCAAATCATGTTCACATCCTACTGTCCTCCCACAAGATATCTACTACTCAAGGCAAGTAGAAACACTTTGCCTTATGGGCTGCCTCTCAGGGCTTGGATCCCTTTTCAGTACCCCAGTGGCTATCCTGGATTTTCTTGTGGGTTTGTTTGACTCTGGGTCTGGCTACTCCAAAATTAAAATGCAGTTGGCAGCTATTTCTAATTTCCATATTAGCAGAGACAATATGCTGTTGGCTGCCCTTAAGATCTCTAAGCCTTTTATTTTTAAAGAGACTCTCCTACTGTGTCCTCTGGTGAAAGACCCTGTTGAGACTTGTCTTTTATGCTTCAGGTGCTGGCTGTGCCTCCTTTTGAGCCTTCTGCAACTGTTGATCTGAAGTTGTCATGGAAGACTTTGTTTTTATGGTCATTACTTCACCCAAGCATGTGGTTGAGTTACAGGCCCTCTCTGCTGTTGCTCCTTATTTAGCTTATCATCAAGACAGTGTGCCCCTCAGACAAGACCCTTCCTTTTTGCCTAAGGTGGTATCAGAAAGTAATATAAATCAATCCACTCATCTGCCAGTCTTTTTCTTATAGGTTCATAGGACAGTAGTAGGCTATTGGCCCGGAAGCCCTTATAAGCCGAGCCAAGAATTTCTCCCATTTTCTCACAGTCAGCACCTGTTTCCCCTGTCCAGCAGGGACACAGGTGGGATCTTAGGGGTGTATATATGTTTCCAATCCAGTCATCCAGGTTCCTGTTAAAGGGGGTTAGTAAGGTACTTTGCTTAACTTGGAGAGGGAGTCTATTCCACAGATGGAGTCTTTGGGACACAAATCTCTCCCACCAACAAGTTATATTAAATGTCATAGATGAGGTTGAGGCCTTGTGTGTGGGTTGCGTGAGTGGATTGGATATCTTCTGTATTGCCTTCATGTTCATAGGCAATCGGCATTTTATTCAGATGGAACTGTGTCCTTTAGAAAATCTAATCAACTGTTTGCCTCATTCTTGAAGTCTTGGTCGAGTGCTCTTGTTTCCAAAGTTATTCTGCCCAAATAGCTTTCTGATTTCCTTTGGGTATGGTTTGAAGGAAAATTCATTGCATTTCAAGCCCAAAGTTCATTCCACCAGGGCTACTTTTACAGTCTTTCTCCAGAGCTGCTGTGGATGAAATTTGTGCAGCTGCAGTGTGAGTGGGTCATCACACCTTAGTGTCACACTACAAATTCAATATCCAGTTCATGTCTGGGGCTTCATTTGGTTTCACTATATTGCATAATATCCTTCTGTGAGACCTTCCAAGGGTGCTTTGGTTGGAGACTGTATCTCACAGGTTGAACCCAGACAGAAAAGACAACATCGGATACAAAACTTTTTACTTGCCATAGCAGTAGATCTGTGTTGTCTGGTTCTGTCTGGTTCAACCTTCCCCTCCTCCGTCCCTATCTTTTGGCTATTCTGTTATCTCAGGGATGATTGACCAAGGAGTCTGTCCTCTTTCTTCAGGTTCTTGGCCTTTCTCCCATGAGGTCTAGATCTGAGTGTTTAGTGGGTGAAGATAGGGAAAACTAGACCTGAGGCAGTTCTAGTGATGTGGAGGAGCGGGTATGGTTAGAGGTGGCACAGCTTGCTGAGATGAAGTCTTGGAAATCAGCTGGCATTGGATCCGATAACCCACAGTCTGAACCAAACAGGCAACATGGATCTATCATTATGGTGAGTACATAACTTTAGTTTATGTCAGAGACTCGGTTATAATCCTCTAAATTATGCACTATTATGCAGCAGTTTTGGGGGGATATTATTTTGGCACTTATCTCTGTTTTAAGTTTTTTGGGGTTTTTTTTATTGATGATCTATTTATAAATCCCATTCTTTAGTTCAAAGGACACTTCATTGTATCTCTTTGAGTTGCTTTGAATCTGGGATGACCATCAGTTTTTTAAATTTCTTTCTTTCCTTTGCCATTTGCATCCTTCTACCTATCAATCATCATTCTCTCTCAATTTTGGTTGCCCTCCAGCAGTCTCATGATTTTCTTTGTTTTCCCTACAAGCAAGGAATATAGTGCCAGACCCACTATGTATGCACGCATACGTCTACACATATGTTCCGTGTGGCTACAGCATAAAGCTGTACTTAGCAGCACCTGGTGAGTATGGCTTTGTCTGATCTCCACCAGGATTCATCTTCATTGTAATTCACAGGGTGGAAAAAATCAGTGTTTCCCACTCAGTCCCAACCTCCTCATGTAGTTATCGCTACTTCTACAGTATTTTTCTCCATAGCTGCTTTGGATGACATTTGTGCATCTACAACTTAGGTGGGTCATCACACCTTTGTGTCATACTACAAATTGAAAATCCAGTCCAGGTCTAGGGCTTTGATTGGTTCCACTATACTGCACAAAATCCTCCAGGAGACCTCCCTAAGGTATTATATGGCTGCGGACTCTCCCACAGGTTGAACCCAGATGGAAAAGGCAACATTGAGTGCAAAACTTATATATTCACCATGACAATAGATTAATTTTGTCTGTTTACATCTGGTTTAACCAACCCTCCCCCCCCCCACATCCCTGCTTTTCAGCTATTCTTTTACTTCAGGGATGATTGACAGAGGAATCTGCCTTCTTTCTTTGGGTTCTTGGCCTTTCAGCCTTTCTCCTATGAGGTCTAGATTTGAGTGTTTAGTCGGTGAAGAGGGAGCAAACTTAAATCTGAGGCAGTTCTATTGATGTGGGGGGGGTGTTATGGGTAGAGGAAGCAGCGGTTGCTGAACTGAAGTCTTGGAAACCAGCCGGCATAGGATCGCACAGACTGAACCAGACAGAAACGAGCAATGTGGTTCTATCATTATGGTGAGTGAATAACTTTAATTTATGATCAGAGATCCAATCGTAATCCTATGGACCATTATGAAGCAGTTTGGGAGGATATTGCTTTGGCACCACTTTGTTTTAAGCTTTTTTTTGTTTTGTTTTGATCTGTGTTCTATTTGTAAATTTCATTCTTCAGTTCAAAGCACACTTCATGATTAATTATTTCTGTTGGAGTTGCAATGAGTTTAGGATGTCCATCAAGGTTTTAATTTCTTTTTCTTGGCCATTTTTACACTTCTGTCAACCAATCATCATCCCTTCTACTCTGGGTTGCCCTCCAGAAGTCTCATGATTTTCTTTGTTTTCCAGACAGTTAACAGTGTGCTACACTGAAGCTAGTTATATAGTGCCAGGCCCATTATGCATGCATCCTTTGACACATATGTCCCCTGTGGCTACAGCATGAAGCTTTACTTAGCAGTACTTAGTGAATATGGCCTGATCAAATGCTCCTGGTGTAATCTGTCTGACCCTCACCAGGATTCACCTTCATTGTAACTCAAGCTGCCTATATTCTCGCAGGATGGAAAAATCAGTGATGACCACCCAGTCCCACCCTCTTCACCTAGATTCTCCAGTGTCCATACCATTAATCAGTTTTTGGTGATCTTGATACTAGCAAGAATTTAGAAATGTTATCCTTAAAGTGTTTTCCCACTACTTTCTGAATAGGGCAATCTCATTTTAAAGGTGTTTTGGAGAATAGCCATAACACATTTGACCTGGTGGTCTTATGCGACTGTAATTGATCATTATGACTGCAACCTCTGATGACTTGCATTCATTTGCAGTTTTCTATTTGTCAGGCAACTCTTGATTGATCTTTAAATTTATGGGCATTTAGCTGCCAGCGGTACTTTCATGAGGTGTTGACCAGTGATTTGGACTGTCGGCACATGTTCTTTTGATACTTTAATTATTTCTGGGAATGTCCACTGTGGTTATGGTAGTCTGTCAAAATGATTATCTGAAGTTTGGAAAATTTTTTTACTAGGTGGTTGAAGGCACTGTATATGTACTTTGAATTAACTTTTATCTACCTGTCTTCATTAACTAGAAGACCACTAACTGCAGAATAAGAGGAGAGATGAGCAATTCATTTCATTAGAAGTTTGTTTTGAAATCTAACACTTAATAAACATAAGTGGTTGCTTAACCTGACTGTTTCATGAACTTTTTATACCATTGAGTTCCCATTTTAAAATAAGTTTGTAGTTTTTATGGCTCTTTCCAAACTGAGAGAGATATGCTGTTGTTAGTATCTGTTGCTCAATGACCATTGAGGAAGGTTTTTGCTTGTTTTCTTCTAGGATTGAGTTTGTACTAAAGAGTGAAGACTACAGGTTATTTTGAAAGTAGATTTGAACATTTTGCATCTTTATTTTTCCTTGCATATAAATTCCTATTGATTTGACCTGACTTTTAGAATATTTGCTAGTACTAATACTTGATAGGAGGTATCCGCGGTGGTGCAGCAGTAGCGTTGTTGCCTCACAGCAAGAGGTAATCCCGTTCGATTCTCAGCTAGTGTGCGGGGAGTGCCTTCTGTTTGAGTCTGCATGTCCACCCCACAGGTCGAGTGGCGTTCCAAAAGACATGCATGAATGGGCATCGAGCTGGCAACTCGGCACCGTGAAAATCTACTGCCAATCATTAGCGGTCCGGAGTTCTGCTGTGGCGACCCCTAACGGGGAAAAGCCAAAAGACAACAACTAATACTTGATAGGAGTTATTAATTTATTTTGCAGATGAGCTATCTTGTATGATATCTTGTGCACTTAGACAATGGTTGGTGTCCTTAGCATCTGTGTAGTATTTTTCACATTATCTCCTACACCGTAAATCAAACCTTTGTCTTTTTATGTTTGGTTTAGTACTGTAACATATGCCCTACCAACTTATTTGAGAACAGTGACCACTTGGCCCCTCTCTTTGCAGTTTGTAATTCTTGTCCTTACCTCTCATACCTCGAGGGGGAGATTCTGGCTCTCCATAATTTTACAGGCAGATATTTACAGAAACTTTGAATTATGCCATAGGCTCTGTTAAGCTGGACTTTTTCCACTGTTATGTCACATCATTAACATTTTTAATGGTGTAGATGTAGAAAAGCTTGGGTGCCTAACTCATGTGAATGTGTCATGGTAGCTAAGTGGCCAGTGTGATGCGACAGTCGCAGGATATTGGAAGGAAATGACATGTAAGTGTGCAGGATCACATCTTTAATAAGTGAACTGTCAGAGGACAATATGGATTTCCACACAGATTCTTAGCAATGAAAATGCTGAAATACAGAACACTGAATGCAGAGTAACAAATCAGCTTAAAACTTTAAATGTGGAGTAGTTGTAGATAAACTCAAAGGTGCCATAATATCAGTAAATGAAAATATTTTCCTCAGGGGTGTGTGTCCTCGGAGTAAGAATAATTAACGTGGATGTGGGTGCAGTATGGGGCTTGTTCCATTAAAACAGGAATTATTTTTGTTGAGCTTGTGATGAGATCAACTCTATGCCGGTCCAGTGTGTCTCTCTCTTTTTCTGAAGTTCAGCTCAGTGTTTGTCGTGTAATATAAATGGGATTCCAAAGTACAAAAGTGTGGCACAGATCAGTAGTAACACTTTTAGATGTACAGGGTCACACAGCAATAAAGCAGCAATTTAGAAATACAGGATAAAAGTATTTTAGTCATTTGCTTGTTTTTATATACACAGGTGTGGTTTTCACCATCCATCCATGCCTGATATAGGTTCTCATGCAGCAACATGGTGGTCTTGTATAGTAAAGTAAAATGCTGAAATATTTCACGTCAAAATATGTGACATGACTGAAAGTGTGTCTGGCCTGCTAAAAGTACATTTTTAATACCTGAACACATCTGAGTGCACTGCAGTGTGAAAGAAATTGGGATATTTCTTGTATATTGTTTTTACAATGTGTGCAATGCCCCCTAATATGTATGGAATTATGGTCATATTAGTGCCTGGGAGAAGCTTATGTGGGATCATAAATACCATACCCTTGACTCGTATAACATTAGAAGTAGGGTATGATGTCAGCAATACACATATTGCTTTATTCAGTCTAGACTGCATTGCAGATATCTTGTAACAGTCCCATCACTGTTGCATGAGAGAGGTATGAATTTGCTAAACATAGCATGCAACATTTTCTGCAAAGATGAATTACAAGGCATGGTCTAAGTAAGTGGTGATTGTATGGAGCTGACTGGGACCAACCAGTCTGCCTTTTGTAGCAGCATGACTGTGTAACAATCAAAGGAAAAGGTATATTACACAGTTTGAGTGTTGCAGAGAATACAAGCACACATCTTAGTCTTTGCTGTCTGCTAATATGTTGCCTGGGCTATCCAGTTGTTTTCTTGTATTATATTTTGTGGGTTGTAGTTCACTTTGCCAAATCTACTTTTATTGTTTAAGTGAATTGATGTGTGTTTTTGATTGAGTGTCGTTTTGCTTGAGTGATGTAAATGACAGAGCTGGGAGCAATTATTTTCCATGAGGTTTGATTGCTTGATGTTTTTTTTCTTTTTCTTTTTTTTTTTTTAAATGTTTGCAGAGATATTGAAATCCTCATCATTAGAGGTAGTAGTGTGTGCCTGTGTATGTAGGCCTTTGTGTTTGGGTTAGTGTTAGATTAAGGGCTAGGTAAGGAGATAGATGCAGTGCTGTGCATGTGTGTCAGTCTGAGGTGTGTCTGTGTACGTGCATGAGTACCTTGAGGGCTTTTCATAAAGTAATGTGTAGAGTTTATGTTAGAGGCAGTGGAAGAGTGAGGGTCAAAGCTCTCAACCTCTTAGCACAAAAAATCTGGACAAAGCCAAAAATAATGGGGGGACAAAGCCTCAAAATTAGGGGACATTTTTAAATATTGCTTTTATAAACTTAAAAAGTTGCTAGAATAAAAGTTCTAGTATTACCATGCACTTTCTGAAGGGGGTCTATATTTAAATTAGTGAACGCTTAAAAAAGCGATCACTGATTTATCGACCCCATGTAAGTGAAAGCTTACAATCTCGAACACTTAGAAAAGCGATTTTTTTTCCTGGGGGGAAAAAAAATCGCTGTTCCAAAAAAGGAAAAAAAAAAACTTTAAAAGATTACATAAACAGGGGGGCTTTGCCCCCCCACACCCCCCTACTTAAATATACCAACTCCGAGATTGCATTAAAGTGACGAAAACGTCAAAATAATGCAGACGGACAAGGAATTTCTTTCCCAGGGAAAGAATTTGCTTATATGCCATTTCGGTATTTTGCCGTTTCGTGCTTTCAAGTTTGATCAAGACGCATTCGAAAGAATGCGTATTCGATCATATAATAGGGAACCTCTGAAGGATATGAAGTCTGAAACTCTTATGCCTGTCATTATTTAGAGAATTCAGTTCTCACTGATGTGCCACAAAAATCTAGAAAACCACAAAAGTTATGAGGAACAGACCAACAACATGAGGCAAAATTCTGGATGGTTCGGAGGTATGGTTAGGGTTAGCATGCACTAGCAAGGTGGTACAAAGGGAAAAGGGCCCCCCACTCATCCTTACTTGTGTGCCTATTCTAATCCTGCCACTCCCTCTAACTCAACCCTACGCTTTACTCTGTTAAAAGTCCTTTCCCTAATGGCATCACTAGTCAAGCATTTTGTCTGAAGGTACTGGTAGATTTCATTTATTTATTTATTTATTTTATTTAGTTTTTACCGATCAGAAAAGAAATTGGTACAGATTATATATATTTTTTATTTTCTGGGATAGTTACTTTCCACAAGTAGACAACAACGTAGCGTGTGTTGATGTTTCTTTGTCAGAATAAATACACACAATCATTTGGTGCTGTGCCTCATGTTGGGCATTACTCATTGTGGAGCACAACCAGCTACATTAGCTGCACATGTATAATGTGATGCAAGTCTTCATTGTAATGATTTAGACTAGTAACCACAGAAAATTAGGCAGATTCAGCAGAAATGATAACTTGAGAGCTACTTGCTTCGTGTGTAGCCAAACATTAACAATTAGTGTCTTTCGTTTACATTGGGATGAATATGAAATTTTTTAGACTTCCGAGACAAGCCAGGTTGCATAACAAAAATACTTCCACCAGCATCTTGATTTTATTCAGCAGCTAATTAGGGACTTAATAGTCAGCTTCTGATAAAACTTGCAGCTCCAGATAATTTGTAAACTTGAATATATTTTAATGCTGGCTGCATATCCTAATATTTAGCTGTACTGGTCTCATGTAATTGAGCATGATGGAAACATCTGTTGCTATATTGTGATGTGTCTAATTTTACAAATTTTAGCCAGTCCAACAGGTACACATCTTCTGGTTGCAAATATCTGCAGTATAAATTGTGTCTGTTTTGAAGGAAGTGATGCAACCACTGTGTATACAATTGAGGGCATGTACGAGGACACTATATACATATTACTGAACTGAAAAATATTATCTGAAAGGTATACTAGCATGACTAAATACCTAAAAGCCAGCCACGTACATTTAGACTTGCATAAACAGGCAAGGACTGCAAGTGTGTGTGCGTGTCACTGTATGCTGTATTCTCCATAAATGGCAGATAGATGGCAGAATGTACTGCTGTTAAGGGTGATACAACACATCACCACCCCATATCTGGTGCAGTGCTCATTAGACAGTCCATGGGATAGAGAAACATAACTGTAGGGACTCTGTGGGTCTTTACTTTTCCATGTCTCTTTTTTGGTCTTTCCACACCAATTAGTTATATCCTTTTGTCACTCAGGTTTCCACTTGCAATATTATTCCTTTACATCACCTGCTGAGACTTGCTACCATCTTAGTAGGAGTTCCTAATTTCTTTTACTGTATCACTTGAAAAAGGTGATATGATTTTCATCATTTCTGCCTCTGCATTCCTTGCATTTGGATTACAGTCCATACCAAGTGTTTGCTAGATGTCTTCATATTTACTCCCCAAAAGGATGTACCACTTCTACCTGTCAGCCTCTGTTTAGATGTCTGAGCTCTCCTTCACTTAGCCAAGAGCTGTAGCTCACAGCAAAACTACAGGATGGAATCCCCCAGTTTAGATTTAAAGGCTAAGTGTTCTCAATGCCCGCTCATAAAGGTTATGGACTTTTTGTTGTGAATTATATAAAATATCTGATGAGTTATTTTACATGTAAAAGTAACCAAGTGGTTTATTTAGACTGCTGTTGAAATTGTCCCACATTTTATGTGAGGAAAGACAGCAGGAAGTTGCAGAACAGAATAAATATATGAACATAACTTAGACATCAAAATGAAAAATCTACGGATGCCCTATTTAACCATATCTCAATGTATGGAGGCCATAATTTCCAATTTTTAATGTTGGAACAAGTTTTGAGGGACTGGAATGGTTTTATCACAGATGAACACTTAAACAAGAGTGAATTACGTTGGCAGTTAAAGATGAATGCTACTAGATATCTGGGTTTGAGTGACTCTATCAGTTCAGTTTTAAAATTAAGAAGATTAGGATTGTAAATTATTTGACCCTTGCCTTTGGTGGAATTTTCTTTGTGGTGATGTCACTATGTAGGGTTTTTAATGAAAGGAACATTTTAGTCCGTTAGTTCTGATGAAATTATTCATGAAATTTATGGAACAAAAGTGCTTAACTCTGTTTGTGGAAGTTTTTGTATTAAAGTTTTTTAAAATCCTTGTTTATTCACCTTGGATCCATCGGATTTATTGTAACTTTGATATTGTGCCTTTTCAATCTTCTGAGTTCATTGTTAGGATGTCCGTGTTAATGTTATGAACATTCAGCCTTCTAACAGGCACCCATATCTACACACACATTATATATATATATATATATATATATATATATATATATATATATATATATATATATATAAAAATAATGTGTTTTCATGCGTGTATGTGTGTACGTGTATGTACTCTAAATTTTTTTACAACAGTGGAGAAGAGAGAAGTCCACTGTTGACATTTTTTTCAGCACTGTTTAGCCAGAATAGCCAGATTTGCATCACATTCCCACTGTTGTACCCACCACTGCACTACATTGAAAACGCTGAACTGTCTTGAACTACCTACCTAAAATGGATTCAGCTAATCACCACTAATAGTCATTCGTTACCTAGTCACCTGCCCAGCCTTAAATTCTATACTACAAAAACACTCCCCTAAATGGCCCCTGCAATCAAATAATCAACTTCAACTCACTGTTTATAAACCAACTAAATCAGCGGGGTATTCTCTATATTTTCACTCCATAGCTACAATATGGAACACTATGCCCACATCTATAAGGACAGTCACATCCCCCAAAATCCTTCATACACTCTTCTAAAAACTGCAAGAAACGGCTACGAGCAAGATTCCAAGAAGCATTATTAATCTCTCTAGCTCCTCAGCCAAATCTTGGACTCCAGTGAAGGCAATATGGCCGAGGCACTAGAGAGATTAATAAATCTTCTTGGAATTGTGTTCAAAGCCGTTTCTTGTGGTATTTTGTTAGATTCGTTAAATTATCTGAACAATACATGACTCTGCTTATGTTCTACACCTGGTTAATCAAATAGCTCCTTAATTTGTAACTGTAAAAGCATTACCCTCCATCTTGCTTTTATATGTTATACAATCAATAATTTTGTGCCTCTTTTACGTATGCCTTACACTACTGTTATTAGTATAGAGTCCCCTAACTTTCCTTTCTCCCTTTTGCTACTTCTCTATCCACAGCCCACACAACTTTGTCTCCTCCTTTCTCTCTCCTTTAATTCCCTTCCTTCTCAACGCTATACTATGTTATATAAACTAAGCACATTATAATAAACAAAATTTTTTAACTATTAAGCAGAACCATATTGATCTGAATCGTATAATTGTAAAAACTACTTGTCTCTTGTATATAGTCTCCTTAGTAATGTCTAATTAAATGTGCAAGTATGTTTCATCTAACATATGTAAAAGTTGTGTGTACTCCATTATTGTATAGTCTTTCTTGTATGTGAAAATAGTCATTATTGCTGTGTAATATGCTAATTGTCTCTGGAGCTTTTATCCCAGGGTCTTTGCTGAAAATGGGCACCCAGTCAGACTTTCCTGGTAAACAAATGTCAAATAAATATTTATTTGATCTACTGGCACTCACAGTAATAGTTGTCTATCACCTTACATGTCCAGCATCAACAAATTCAATGAACCAGAACTGACTGCTAATTCAACCAGAGTATTTTGGTAGCTGATGTCATGGTCAAAAATGGAACTAGACCGCTAAATTAGTGTGTGCTTTAGCTAGAGTCTGAACTCCTTCTCTCCTGATCACCACTCTGGTTTTCCATTCTTAAGCTACTTAAACAGCTGATAACTG